>NC_080539.1:161676735-161976735 GCF_028640845.1 Ahaetulla prasina
TCACTTACAGTTGATAAATTAATATTTTATACGGTGTTCTTTGGGAAACAAAACAGTGGTTTTCAACTTTAAGAGGTGTGGATTTGAACTCCCAGAATTCCTCAGTCAGCACATGCTGGCCCGGGGATTTCTGGGAAATTAAATCTACATTTCAAAGTTACTATGTTACTGAATTGTGTGTCTTTGTGTAGCAACCCTCTACTGCTTAGCCTGATATTCTCAGGATTATCATAGCCCTTCTCTTTCAGTTGAGCTCTCTTTCTTTTATGGAGTTTAGGACTTAATTCTGCTTCATTTTCTGTTCATACTGTAATGGATTACAGCCCATTATTAGGTCCTAGCTATTAATGGATCTAAGTAATGCAGCTTTTTCTATCACCTTTCATCATTTCCTACAAAAAGCTGATTTTAATTTTAATTTTCAAACAAGCACCCGAGGAGCTAGAGTCCTAACTTCAGTGTTTCTTTCCCATGAATTTTTTCCCCTTGCTATATAAATCTGTCTGGAATATTTTAAAAGATGCTTTTTTTTCTTTTAAGGCAACATTGCCACTGATTCTCCTTATTGTGGTGTCCTTTTTCTATCATTATGTTATTCCTAAAAATTAAGTGAAATCCCATAAAATCTGGGAGATTGCTACAGGATGTATTTATCTTACGGTCATTAATAAATCTTTTCTGCTTTAGAAATTCTTGTCTTTTTATGTCTCTGAGGTAGCATCACAAGGAACGAGGAGAAAATATACCATAGCAAGAGTGTCAAACTCGTGGTGTCACATTGTTGTCATGTAACATATCGTGACTTTTTTCCCTTTTGCTAAAATGGAGGTTGGGGGTGGCTAGCATGTGAGGCATCCAGCCCACGGGCTGTGTTTGACACGCATGCACTATAGAATAGTCACCTGATTAATATTGAAGCAAATAAAGTGACTTTATTAACTAGCTGAAATACCTTATAAACAGGTTGACTTGATTCTACAAGGTATCAGTTAATTATCTATCAGGGACTAAATTACATTCCTAACTCTCTCTTTCTGACAAATGGAAGTTTTCTGAGGCTAGGCCTCTGGTCCTCTAGTCCAGTGGTTCTTAAATTGGGAATCATTACAACTGGAGTCAATTTTTTTTTTTTTTTGTAATTGCTCATTTGTGAGTTGAGGATCCAGTTTGGGATTGTCAATACTAAGATACTGGTATAAAACAACAGAGGGATATGATGACTCTAATAAAGACATACTACATATCAGTAGTGGGTTGCTACCGGTTCTCCCCAGTTCACAAGAACCGGTAGTAAACATTTTGAGTAGTTCGGCGAACCGGTAGTAAAAATTCTGCCTGGCCCTGCCCCCAGTCTATTGCTGCCTCCCGACTCTCAGCTGATCAGCTAGAAGGGGAAAAAATCAAGACTCTCTTGCTGAAGAAGAGGAAAAAAAAAACAAGACACCCTCCCTTTAAATTGAGAAGCCAAGAAGCCTCCCAACAGATCGGCTCGCTTCTCAGCCAGGAGATCGCTTGGCAAAGAAGAAGTGGGGGGAAAAAACCTCTGTTGTTTTAAATTGACAGAGAGGCTAGAAGCTCCTTTCTGGGTCAGCTGAACAACAAATTGGATAAGAGGAGGAATTCTTATATGGTTCGATGTTTTTGAAGTTTTGGGGTTTGTGCAACATGGGCTTTGTGTTTCTAAAAAGGTTTGGGCGATTTCCATTGTGAAGTATCCTGTCTTGAATGAGTTTTCTGCCTGCTTGTAAATAGAACCGAACTTCCGGCTTCCATTTTATATTATCTGTAAGCACCAGTAGCTGTTTTCTGCTTACAAAGTTTCCTTTATGCAGCTGGCAGGAATGTGGAATTCCAGGCAGGTTCCTTGCTAGCAGTTTGATTATTCCTTAATTATCTGGGATATTTTATTTGGGAAATGAAGAGTGGGGTGGGGAGGAAATGGGGATTTTGAAGTAACCTTCCCCTGGAGTGGGGAGGGAATGGAGATTTTAGGCTTGCTGTCAAACATCAGCCATAATACTAATGATTGTTTTGAACAATATGCAGGTTGTATTACATGAATGGCTGTTTTATATGTGAAATTATGACTGAAACCTATATAGGTTCTTGTTAAGTTCGGGAAGTAACGAGGCTGGAGACCAGGGTAGTGACAACAGCTCTTTAATATATGGTGAACCCAGCAACCTGGCTGGGGAAAAACCTCTCCTTATATACTGTTTAACCGGCGGCTTCAACCAATCAGCAACGTGCTTGTTTCCCGCCAAAATATTTAAAGATACATAACACTCCTCCCCTCCCAGAAAACACTTTACGTCTATTTACATATTATTTACATGTTATTTTTCGACGTAGTCACGCAAATAACCTGGGCGTCTCCTGATTCTTTCGGACCTGCGCGGTTCAGTCCTTGGGAGTGGGTTGAGCTGGTCGGAGGGGCTGTTTGCTCCTCCCAGCTCTTTCTCTAGGCCATCCGGCCCTGGATTACTTGCAGACTCTTTTTCTAGGCCCTCCGGCCTTGGATTACTTGCAGAGTTTTCCCTGCTGTTTCCATCGGGGACCTGATGGCGTCGCTGGACCTCCGGGAACTCAGCTAAGTCTTGCGCCTCCCCCGGGTTATGGTCAGCTGTGGGTTCAAATAATGAGTTGTCATAATCTGTCTCATTTGGCTCGGGTTGTTCGGCTATTCGTTTCCTTATCTGATCTATGTGGCGCCTCCATACTCGGTTGTCTTTTAACTCAACTAAGTATGATTTTGGACCGGTTGCTTTTATGATTTGCCCTGCTAGCCAACTTGGGCCGTCCCCATAGTTGCGGGCCCACACTCGGTCGCCTATGCCCATTTCTCTAGTTTTTTCCAGTTCCCCCTTGTAACCCTCTGGTGTGTAATGGGGATTTAAACGGTCAAGTGGGCACCGGAGCTTCCGTCCCATCAATAATTCGGCTGGGCTTCTGCCTGTAGCAGTGCTGGGGGTTCTATGCTGAACGGCCAGAAAGAAATCTATCTTTGTTTGCCAGTCGCCTGGCTTGAGTCTGGACAATGCCTCCTTAGCGCTCCGGACGGAACGCTCTGCAAGGCCATTCGACGCAGGGTGGAAAGGCGCAGAGAGGGCATGTCGGATGCCCTCATCTGCCAAGTATTCCTCAAACTGGGTTGCCGTGAATTGCGGGCCGTTGTCGGATACTAGTGTGTCAGGCAACCCGTGGGTTGCGAATAGGTGGCGCAGGGCTGCGATTACTGCCTCGGCTGTCATGGATTTCATGAGAATGATCTCCAACCATTTAGAGAACGCGTCGACAACCACTAGGAAGGTTTGGCCGTGGAAAGGGCCAGCAAAATCAATGTGGATTCTTGACCAGGGCCCTTGGGGTTTTTCCCATTCCCTGACTGGGGCCGTTGGGGGTAGAGGTCTGGACTCTTGGCAAGCCTGGCATTTTCCTACCCTCTCAGCAATTTCTGAGTCCATGAGTGGCCACCAAACATAGCTTCTTGCTAGCCCCTTCATCCTTACGATCCCTGGGTGACCCTCGTGGAGGAGGTCCAATACCCTTTCCCTCAATTTCTCCGGAATCACCACTCGATCGCCCCATAGCAGGCACCCCTTGAGCCGAGAGTTCCCCGTTTTTACAAATTCCTTAAACGCCGCCCGCGCAGCGGCCACCCTCTTGTACCCAACAGAGTACAGTCCTCAAAGTAATGTCGGTATGATGCCCGAGCCACTTCCTTAGATGTGACTGGGCCAGAGTCCAAAGAGTCAATTAGCAGGATGGGCGTCCCCGGAGTGGGGTCTTCGATCGCCCCTGGTAGTGGGCATCTGCTTAAAGCGTCCGCATGCCCCACTTCTTTTCCCGGTCGATGCTGCAGCTTGTAGGAATAAGCGGCTAAGAAGATAGTCCATCGGGTCAATCGTGGCGAAAGTGCCACAGGTGTTGGGCGGTCGCCAGCCAGTATCCCTAACAGCGGTCTATGGTCAGTAACAATTTCAAAGTCTCTCCCGAAAACGTATTCGTGAAACTTTTTTACCCCTGACA
Source organism: Ahaetulla prasina (assembly GCF_028640845.1). Taxonomy (NCBI): domain Eukaryota; kingdom Metazoa; phylum Chordata; class Lepidosauria; order Squamata; family Colubridae; genus Ahaetulla; species Ahaetulla prasina. The sequence continues at coordinate 161,680,765 of NC_080539.1, forward strand.
CAATTGCTAGCGCTTCCTTATCCAGCTGGCTATAGTTCCTCTCTGAGGAGGACATCGTTCTGGAGTAAAAGGCTATAGGGGCTTCTGTGCCGTTTGGAAGTCTGTGGCTGAGCACAGCCCCCACCCCGTAAGGGGAGGCATCGCAAACCAGTACTAATGGCAATGAGCTACGATACTGAATCAATAGGCTATCGCTGGAGAGCAGGTTTTTTACAGCTTCGAAAGCCCTAGCTTCCGACTTTCCCCAAGACCAAACAGTATTCTTTCCCAGAAGCTTATGCAGCGGCTCAGCAACGGTCGCTTTGTTTTTTAAAAAGACCACAGAAAATTCACTAGCCCCAGGAATGCCTGTAGCTCTGTTTTGTTTTTTGGCGCTGGAGCCTTTCTGATTGCCTTGACCTTGCTCTCAGTGGGGTGAATTCCTTTCTTGTCTATTCGGTAGCCCAAGAACTCGACGGATTCTACCCCTATCTGGCATTTGTTCACTTTAACCTTTAGTCCGGCTGACCGGAAAATGCCCAGAACTTTTCTTAAACGCTCCCCCAATTCCTCTAAATTTTCGGCTGATATCAATACATCATCGAAGTAGGGGACTACCCCTGGGAGCCCTTGCAGAAGTCGTTCCATTAAATTTTGGAACAGCCCCGGTGCCACACTCACCCCAAATTGTAATCGGGTACACTTGAACGCACCTCTGTGTGTTACAATTGTTTGGGCTTCGGCTGTATTGGCGTCTACGGGCAGTTGTTGATAGGCTTGAGCCAAGTCTAACTTTGCAAAGACTTGCCCTTGCCCCAACGAGTGCAGCAAGTGTTGCACCACGGGAACCGGGTAAGCGCTTTTCTGTAAGGCTTTGTTTAATGTCGCCTTGTAGTCAGCGCAGATTCTAACTGACCCATCTGGTTTGACTGGGGTGACGATTGGTGTCTCCCACTTTGCGTGATCGACTGGCACCAGAATCCCCTGATTTATGAGCTTATCTAGCTCCTTGTCAATCTTAGGTTTCAGGGCAAAAGGGACTCTCCTTGCCTTTAACCTAATGGGGGCTACCTGGGGGTCTAAGTTGAAGGAAATAGGGGTCCCCTTGTACTTGCCCAGGCAGTCCTTGAAGACATCTTCGAACTCGTTCATGAGTGTGTCTTTTAGGTTACAGACACTTCTGTAGATGCCAGTCACTCCCATGCCCAGTGCACGAAACCAGTCTAGTCCCAACAAACTAGGCAGGGTCCCTTCGACGATCGTGATGGGCAGGGTCTTCTTGTGTGGTCCGTACTCGACTCGGACAGATGTGGTCCCTCGAACAGGGATGCGATTCCCTTGGTAGTCGTGGACTCGTAGCCGTTGTGTTTGCAGGTGGCGCTTCGCGACCGATGGCAACGCCTTCGCCAAAGTGTCCCAGGACATGATGGTGATCGCTGACCCGGTGTCCACTTCCAGTCGGCACGGCACTCCTTCTATTTTGGGCTTGGTGAAGATTTTCTTCTCCACCCGGGTTGTGGCGCGGCCTATGATCACCGTCGTTTGATTCGAGTTCGCGCCTTTTTTGTTTGAGCCAATCACGGGTCGCCTTGCCGATCCCGCGCTCTGATTGGCCGATTTGAATTTTCGGCGGGAAGGTTGGGGAGCTCGACAGACTTGAGCTAGGTGCCCCTTCTTCTCGCACCGCCGACATGTAGCATCCTTGAACTTGCAGTGTTGACGCTGGTGTTGACCTCCGCAACTTCCGCATTCGTCCCGGTCTTCTTTGTCGCATTTCTCGGTTCGACAAACCCCTTCCTCATCCTCACCGTCGGATTCGGTTTGGATCTCTTCTTGGTGCACCGGGGTTGACTTTGAACTCGCCTTCGGTGCGAGTGGCTTTTGCAGGGTCTCTGCCACTTGGGTGGACATTTCATGCGCCCTGGCTTCGTCCATGGCGTTTGCCAGCGTTAGATTGCTTTTTGATAGCAGTCGCCTCCGCAAACGCATGTCTCTGACCCCCCGGATGAGTTGCTCCAGCAGCGCCTCGTCTAGGTCTCTGTACCCACAGTCTTTGGAGGCTTTCCGCAGGGCGGCCATGTAGTCGCCGATGGATTCGCCTCAGCTGTCGGCGCCTCCAAATTCAAAACGCCGCACGATTTGGACGGCGTTGGCGAAATGGTTTTTTAGCAGGGTTTGCAGAGTTTGCCACGATACCGATTGTACCGGCGTTGGCTCTGCCAGGGCTTCCGCGATGTCGATGACCTCGGGACCGCAGTGGCTCAAAAAGTATGCCCTTTTGCGGTTGTCTGGAACTCCTTGCAGTTCGTTTGCTTCTAGAAAGCTTTCGAAACGGGTCATGTACGTTCCCCATTTCTCTCTAGCTGGGTCAAACGGCGCAGGCGGAGTGTAACTGGCCATCTCCGCGTTTCTGCCCTGTGTTTGCTGGGTTCGGTTCTTCCGTGCTTCAGCTCGGTTCTGGTTCTCCTTAGCCTCGAGATCCCACCTTCGTCGCCAGTGTTAAGTTCGGGAAGTAACGAGGCTGGAGACCAGGGTAGTGACAACAGCTCTTTAATATATGGTGAACCCAGCAACCTGGCTGGGGAAAAACCTCTCCTTATATACTGTTTAACCGGCGGCTTCAACCAATCAGCAACGTGCTTGTTTCCCGCCAAAATATTTAAAGATACATAACAGTTCTCATGTCAGGAAGTTTGTCCTTAATTTTAAGTTGCTTCTCTCTTCGTTGAATTTCCATCCATTGCTTCTTGTTTTGCCTTCTGGTGCTTTGGAAAATACTTCCCCCCCTTCTTTCTAGCAGCCCCTTAAAAGACTGTTGCCTATCACACTCTTGGGCAAAGCATGTGAGCCATTTCCTCCTTTCAGTGGTCCATAAAAGTGCATCTATAGCAGAGGTCTCTAACCTTGGCCACTTTAAGACTTTAAGACAGCAAAGCTGGCTGAGGAATTCTGGGAGTTGAAGTCCATAAGTCTTAAAGTGGCCAAGTTTGGAAACCCCGATCTATAGTATGTAGATAATAAAGTTAAAAAAAGGTGAACATTTTTGCAGAACTATAGATACGTTGAGGCTGGGTGTGACAAGGAATGGCTGGAAGGGGAGGGGCCAGGTGAGGTACCCCTTGACATGAGAGACATTGAGTTGGCCACGCCTACCCAGTCACATGACCATCAAGCCACACCCACTGTCACATGACCATCAAGCCACGCCCAAAAATACGCCACACCCATAGAACTGGTAGTAAAAAAAATTAGAATCACCCCTGCTACATATATTCTGCAGCTGAGTAACTTCATATTACCTGAGGTGAAGGGCAGGAATTGACCAGCCATTTCTTCTCATTTGGAGAAATGTCAAGTTAATTTTACTTTTTGTAAAGTGTGTCTTCAGTCCATCAGTTGCTTAAAATACCTGTTTTGTTTTACTGCCTGCTAGGAGGTTGAAACAGTCAATATGGGTCTGGGTTCATATTCTCACCTTTCAACTCTAAAACTATCTGCCTCTCAAGAAGTGCTCTTGGCACAAGAGAAAAGTAAAAGTGGACACAAGATTCTCTATGCGGCCAGTGCAATGGCCTAAACTCTTCCTTTACTGTTTCCAATGTTTTTGAAAAATCTGCCTCTCTTATGCAAAGTTAATCAAAATTAATTGTGATTAAAGAGGCATCTACTTAATCAGCTAAAATTCTTTAATTGGGTGACATCTGTACTTAGCAGAAAACAGCATCTGATCACCCTGTCACTCTAGTATTTTTTTTCCAAGCAGAAACAGCAAAAAGTGTTTATATTTTCCCCCAATCTATGATTGTGCTTACATACTCCATTTCTACAAGGGGGTGAGATGCTTTGGGGGGTGGGGGCAGTATTATCTGAGTCTTCTTGGGACAGGTAGTTCTGGAGGCTTTTCACTAATATTTGCCTTATCTGCAAAATAAGCAAGTGGAGACAGGAAACGAATTGCTATGAGACAGTCAATCTGCTACTTCATATCTGTAACCTCCACATACAGAGACTTCAAGAAAGATGCCTTCCGTTCCTCCAGTCCTCAGTTGCTGATCTCTTCCAAAACTGCAAAATGACTTGCCCATAAACTCTGGATTTGTTAAGTTTGCATGATAAAAGGGCTTTGTGACTGCACCCAATCAAATATATTAAACTTTATGGTTAGCTTAACCATGTTTTTTTTAATAGCTTAGCGAGCTTTCCTCCTCCAAGATAATTTCAATAATCATGTTTTATGAGCCTTCTGGAGATTCACACAGCCTATCTTTTCCCTGTGGCGGGGATCAACATTTCTAAGAGTAGTTGAAATGCTCCGAGAAAACCTTCAAACGCTGAATAGCATGTTATTTTTTTCTACCAGCTCCTTAGTTCTTACTACCTGGTCAGTGTATTAACCAGTAAGTACCCTAGCAAAAGTGGCCAAAACAAGTCTATTTCTGAAAGCAAAGAAAGCAAAAGTACTGGTTGTGTATGTGGTGACTGTGAGTTTGTCTAGATCACTTTCAAGACTCTTGGAAATAAGGCAATGGTGGGATTCGGCTAGTTCAGGACGGTTCAGGCAAACTGGTTGTTAAATTGCTGGCTGGCCCTGCCCCTCCCCTCCCCTCCCCTTCCAGGAGTCTCCATGTGCCACATTTTGGCTCCCAGGTAAGTGCAGGGAAACCTACTAGGCCCAAAATGGGGTGCAGGTATGTGTGTGGTGCCCCCATGGCCAATTTTTGCTCCCAGGAGGCTGCAGGGAGGCCTACTAGGCCCAAAAGAGGTCATGGGGGGTGGCCCGACCCCCCTGCAGCCTGTGTTTGCTCCCGGGTGTGTATGTGTGGGAGGCCAAGTGCTGCCTGTCACATCCCCTGGCTATGCCCACCATGGCCACACCCACCCAGCTGGTCATTAGGGCATAGCCAGAGGATGTGAAATTACTTGAATCCCACCACCGAAATAACAGAAGTGAAACACTAAGTTGTTTCTACTAACTAAGCTCTCCCCAAACAATGTCAAGCTATAGACATTAATCTTATCTGATATGAGGATTAAATATGTCAGAGGATGGGACTATATGTGTTGGTTATGCCTATTCCTATTTCCACCTACCCTCCTCTTTCATCTACTGTAAGATCATTCTCAGAAGCTGGAAAAGACAGTGGACTATTTCAAAGCATGAAAAACAAAGAACAGATGGAGAGTTTGGTCTTATTTGATTAAAAAGCCATTAGCCTTTCAATAGTCACCTAAGGTAAGAAAGGCAGCTGTATGATTTTGATTAATAAATAAAATATTTATTTATCCAGGAGAGGGAATTTCAAACAAGTCTCAGAGATTCCACCTTATTGAATTCACTATAAACGAGGGGAATTTTGCTAATTAAGCACCCAAAATTCTGTATGCTAACCCCACTTTTCCCCCCCTTGCATTAAGCATGATTAAGAAAACACAATCTGAATCTTGCTTCCCTGGTTGTACTTGACAATGTTTTTAGCTGAAAGGTACAAAGCTGAGTTGAACTCGTTTGCTTGCCTAATACAAGCATAATTTCCTATGTTGTTAGGTTCACCTGGATAATTATTCTCACATATAAGTGAGCACCATTATATTTCACCTTCAAACTTCTTAGTTGACTGGAAGGAATTTATTAAGGTGAAAGGGAAGGTATAAGTTGGGGAAATAGGGCTTGAGATCAGCTTGCATGCTTCTTTGTCCTTCTACTTCAGCTCTTATGTGTTACATGGAAGAAGGTAATAGCAATAGCGCTTAAACTCCATAGTGCTTCATAGCACTCTTTGAGCTGTTCGCAAATGTCAGCATATTGCCCCCAACAATCTAGTTCATCGTTTTACCAACCTTGGAAAGATGGAAAGTTGAGTCAACCTTGTCAGGATCGAACTCTAGGCTGTGGTCAGAGTTTGCCTGCAATACTGCATTCTAACCACTGCGCCACCATGACTCATAATGGTTATGCAATTGTAGCAATCAGGGGCAGCAATGGGTGGGTATGTAAATATCAGAATGGTAGGAATAAGGTAAAGCTAAATCCCCTTTTATGTTGCCTGATGTATGTAACACATTTAAAAGGATGAGGCTTTGATTACCTTATCACATCCACCATTTTTAGACTGTTTATCTGTTTGCCCTCTCACATTTGCCCTGTGGAGACCCTGAGTTTAAACATCCTAGTTAAACTATGCTTCCTTGAATTCCTGAAGAAACAGGAGGTGATCCAGCCTCTACATGTTACAAAGTTGGAGAACATCCTTCCACAAATCTGTACGCATCCTTTACTATTTGTGTATAGATCATTGCAGAGTTGAAATTGGAAAACAATGAAGCAATTTTACTTGCAAAGAAATTTGCAAAATTGTCATAGTGGTATACAGGATGATTTTCACGCCCATGTTTTCCCAGAAGGGAATAAGTAGCTTTAGAGCCATTGGAAAAATTAAAATGCTTCATTGCTTTTATCATCAAACACTTCTCCTAAAAAAGCTAGATTCACTCATTGTTTTTTCTCTAAGAGCCTAGACTAGCCCCCATCTCCTGCAGTTCCTCTCTAATTGAAGAATTTACTAGAATCCGTAAGAAAGGAAAGTTTTTCCTTTCGGGCATTTTTCCCCCGTGCTCCCTCCTTCTCTGTGTTCCAGAGACTGATCCAAAAGCCCATTGGGTCCAGTACATGCCTAGGCTACATCATCTTAATCTATTCAACAGCACCGCAGAGATCTGGCTGGTCAAAGAAGATAGATTAGAAAGTAATTGCAGTAGTAAAAAACTTGTAATTGTAGTAGTAGTTGTAGTAGTAAAAAAAAAAGTGGTAAAAAACTTAATGTTCAGATGACATCATAACTGCTCTACTGTGAAGGCCAGGTCAAGCATGAATGTATTGGCCACAGCTCTACAGGGAGAAGATCAAGACCATGAGTTTATCTGGAACCTGTTCCCCGAGAATGGAAGTTACAATTTCCTGTTATCAAAAGCCTGGGGGATTCCACCACTGACCCAACCACCAACTCTAGAAGCTCAGGAACCGCATATACCATAATAATAATAATAATAAAAACTAACCATGATTATGAGTTGTAGAGAAGGTTGAGTTCTCAAAACACTACCGTCAGATTAAAATATGGACTTGAATGAAGAGAAGGCCATAGGAAGTGCATTTTCTTTTATCTCCTGTCAATTAAAATGCAACCCTATCTTGAATGCATGAGATTTTTTGAATTATAATAAGGACTGTGGGCAACCAGATGGTACACAGATTTGTGCTGCAGAAAAGATGGGGGTGGAAGAGAAGGAATATTCTAATCAAAGTACCCACACCTTAGCCTACTTGACATACACCACCACTTTAAACAGCAGTGTTCTATTTGAGAAGAGAGCTCCAGTGCTCTACCACTCAGAGATTTGCATAATTTTAAAGAGGCTGGAAATGTCAATGCTATTTTATCAAAACTGTTGAAAATGATTAGCTATACCATTTATACACTCCAGAAAAGGGAAGGCTTTCCCTTTCCTGTTTTACTCCTTTAATGTTAATCGAAAATAATTAAATGAAGGAGAACCAAAATTAAATATAAAACGTAATACATAGCCCAAAAGTATCTACTCTATGGTAATTGTATTGATTTTCCTTCATGCTTCAGAGTACTTTTTTTAAGCTATATTTCTGCCTACATTTCATCTCTTCTTTTAATGGAACAATAAAGAAATAATGCTATGAGTGGGAGCTGCTTGGCTGCATTAAAATTTTACCATGAATTGATCACCAGAATATTTTTTAGTAAATTTATCTCAAGGTGAGCTCCAAAACACGCAAGGCAACCATAGGCAAAACAAGACAAACTGCAGGAGGGTTATTATTAAGTGCCATTCAAACAGCGCATATATATATATATCAATATTCAAACGCCTTAGCTAAAGAAAGCCTCCAATTCTAAAGACCAAGGAATAGGGAAGCCCCTTGTACCTTGAAGGAAGCCTGCAAAAGGGCATGTAAGGAAGCCTGTAAGGGACATGCATAAGAGCACAAACGGGCCTACCGTTCCTGTCCTAATGTTCCCTTTGATTGTATCCAATTCATATAGTTTTTCTTTTTTTATACTTATGCTTATATATATATATATATATGCTTATATATCGTATAGTTATTTCATGCTTACGCTTACATATACTATTGTGACAAATAAATAAATAAATAAATAAATAATAAAAATAAAGAAGCAGTCATCTGGTTCAATCTTCATTGATCTTAGACTGCCGGAAATCTCTTAAGCAAGCTATTTCTGTCATGCACTGCAACTGTGTTAATAGAAGCAAGCAATTATACAGCGTGTTGTGTATTCTGCAGATTATTGTCTTTTTAAAGAGTCACCTTGCAATATGCTTTATATTTTACAATGCAGCACTTCAGATTTGAAGGAGGAAAAGCATTCTTGTTTTAAATGGCAAATCAAAGGCCACACCTGAAATACTGCATCCAGTTTTGGTCACCACATTACAAAAAAAAAAAAAAATTAAAAAAAATGCTCAGACTTTGGGAAAAAGGGCAAAGAAGAGCTTTAGATTATTAAAGGTCTGGAGACAAAAACATATGAAAACCTATTGCAGGATTTGGGTTTGACTAGTCTAGAGAAAAGAAGGACTGGGGGAACATGATAGCAGTATTCCAGTATTTGATAGGTTGCCACAGTGGTGAAATTCAATGTTTTTTTTACTACCGGTTCTGTGGCGTGGCTTGGTGGGCGTAGCTTGCTGGGCGTGGCAGGGGGAGGATACTGCAAAATTTCCATTCCCTCCCCACACCTGGAGGAAGGCTATTGCAAAATTTCTATTCCCACCCTACTCCGGGGCCAGCCAGAGGTGGTATTTGCCGGTTCTCTGAACTACTCAAAATTTCCGCTACCGGTTCTCCAGGACCTGTCAGAACCTACTGGATTTCACCCCTGAGTTGCCACAAAGAGAAGGAGGTCAATTTATTTACCAAAGCATCAGAGGGCAGGACAAGAAACAATGGATGGAAACTAATCAAGGAGAGAAGCAACCTGAAATTAAGGAGAAACTTCCTGACACTGAGAACAATTAACCAGTGGAACGGTTTGCCATTAAAAGTTATGGATGCTTCATCACTGGAGGTTATTAAGAGACTGGACAGTCACTTGTCTGAAATGATACAGGGTCTACTGCTTGAGCTGGGTTACAAGACCTCCAAGGTTCCTTCCAGCTCTCTTCTGATTTATTGAAATTCTCAACAGTAGTACGTTTATATTAGGTTTGTTTGAAGTATACATAATTGGGATTATATTCCACATGAGGCCAAATAATTTGTTTTATTTGAAGAGTTTTAAAATACTAAATTAAGAAAGGTACTCCTAAACTATCTTCCATGGCAGATTTATATTCCTTTTCAATCTAGCTTATTTGCCCCAATAGACAAACAGTTTCAGTAGCTGTTGCCAACTATTAAATCTATATTCTAAGAAATTTACTGGAAGAATTCGATATAGGTAAGTCAATCTAGGTAAAATATCCATTTTTAGGAACAGTCATTCTTCCTAAGTAAGACAACTATAACTTTGCCCATTTCTTTTCCAGATTTATACTTATTCTATTCATTCAACTTTCAAATACATTATCAATTATTTGTTAGTAGATGACAAATATTGCTCAGTTTTTGAAATATATATTTCATGTACAGTCAAACTGTTGTTTCAGCTGCATTTGGGCACATGAAAGCACATTGTTTCAGATTTATATAGATTTATACATATGGTAATCCTGTATTTCAGGATTTTATAGAAATATTGAACTGGTTTTATAAATGAGGGTATTGTATCATTTGAAAAAAAAATCCAATCTGCTTTCAAATTTAATATTAATACTAGGAATTCTATTATCTGAATGCATTGTATTAGCTGGGGACTTAATAGCAAAGACAAAAAGAAGAAAAGTCAATGGATATCTTTGTTTCATGGCTCAACCAAGTGGAAACCTGTTTCCCATCAATACACTTTGAATTTGACCAGAGTAAGGATACATAATTGATCCAATCTATGAATAAACTTATTTCCCTTATCTTGATTCTGATGGTGACTCTTATAAAGTATTATTTCACAATATCAACAGGTTTGTTGGTTTTTCTAATGAGAAAAGTCATAGGAAGGTAGAATTTTTGTCTCACATATGCAAAATTTAACAGCTGTCAATTTGCCAACTTAATTTGCCAAGTACATTGATTAGGAAAAATAAGAAAAGCCTTTTTAGAGGGATTATAAAATCTCCTAATATCCACTAATCTTAAATCACCCCAAATATATTAATTTGGTTTTATTGATGTCAACATTAGAAGTCATGTTTAAGTCTTCCCTAAAAACATTATTGCTATATAGAGCCATTGTTAAAATGAGTGACTATATCAACTCAATAAATAAAGACAATGGTAATTATTTTTTAAAATTTGTTGCTTTGGAGTGACCAAATATATTTTATTATTTATGAGACACAAATATCAACTAAACCTGCCTGTTCCAAATGTAATTTACCCAAGAGAAATATACAGACACACCTACAATGGGGATATTAAAGCACATTGTTGATCATTCAGTCTGATGTACTTTTTATCATAACTGTCACATTCACACTCACTGCTTTAGTGGGTGAGATTTATCTGAATGTTTACTACTGCTGAATTATAAATAGACCTACCATCAAACAAAATAACCTGAAACTGTGAGTTATTTATTTGATTTGCAATAAATGGAACTCAATTTATTGAATAAAACAAATACTTAAACAACGAAGAAAGTTTCTAGGTATAATGACCATAAAAAATACCGTGTGGAAGATAACATCATGTTTAATATAACAATGCAATGCAGAGGTTGCCAGTATCACAAAATATTTAGTTTGAAATGTCTATGGTTTTTGTTAAACATCATGTTTTCAAAGCACTCACATTCTTCATTTATCAAACTCTTGAAATCTGCAATTGTTATTGACAGCTATGAAGAGAAATTATTATCTCTTATGTTTCTATTTTCCAGACCCAGATATCATTTTTTCAGATAAATGGATTATGTTAACTATGCAATGTGAAAGGAGAAGAGAGAACTCCTGTTACCCAGCTTCTCATTTTGTTTTGCTTCCTAAATCCCTACATCCACAAATTGGATTGTTTTGTGGAGAATAGCGGTCCCCAACCTTTCCAGCTTGGCGGCCCAGCTCAGGGGAGTCGTGTGAGTGATAGGTACACACACATGTACACAGCTCCATTTTAGAATAGAATAGAATAGAATAGAATAGAATAGAATAGAATAGAATAGAATAGAATAGAATAGAATACAGATTTGATCACATTTAATTCCTTGAGACCAGCTCAATAGAATATGAAGGGTTGGAGTGGCAGGTGCACACGCATGTAGACAGCTCCATTTGTGCTAGAGATGCAACTGCGTACCCTTCATTCACATGAATCGAGCTTTCGCAGAAGTGGAAGGTGCTTGCACTTGTGCGCAGAGCTCAACTTGCATGAGTGGAGGGCACTTGTGCTCACATACAAAGCTCCATTTGCACGAATGAAACTTAGTGCACGAGTGCAAGTGCCTTCTGTTCACACAAGTGGAGTTTCACATGCTCACACTTGCCCATTTCTCCCATGGTTTCGAACAGACTGCAGCCCAGTAGTGAGTCATGGCCCAGAGGTTGGGGATCTCTGATGTAGAAGACAAAAAATGTCTAATATTATAGCATTTGTTTAGTTAAGTGATAGAAAGGAAGGAAATGGCATCCCAATGATTCTGCTACATTTAAGGATTCTGAGTTAAATCCACACATAGTCCTTCTAAGGCAGGGGTCTCCAACCTCGGTCCCTTTAAGACTTGTGGACTTCAACTCCCAGAGTTCCTCAGCCAGCTTTGCTGGCTGAGGGACTCTGGGAGTTAAAGTCCACAAGTCTTAAAGGGACCGAGGTTGGAGACCCCTGTTCTAAGGTGTAACCAGTGATAGTTGTTGTGACTTTCATTATGGCTAAAAAAAGAATTTTGATTTCAATAAGTGCTGGAAACTATACAATCTGTAAATAATGTAAGGATTCATGGATTAAATGCCATCAAGTCAGTGTCAAGTCTTAGTGAGTCCCCAGGATGATCTACCTTCAACTTGGCCTTTTAGAGTTTTGAGTGATACATTCATTGATATTGTATATTATTTCCCAACCTTTGAATAAGCTGTAAAAATATATACAGAACGTACCTTCATTCTTACAAGCATTATATGGACACTAAAAAAGAAAAGAAATCACGAAAAGGACAAAATAGGTAAGTCTTGAAGAGATGACTGAATGCAATCGAGAGAATGGGGATCAGGTGACAAGCAGAAGACAAGTAGGGAGCTGCATGGAACGAGCAATGTATATCAAACAAATGGCTTTAGCAGATATGTCCATTTTGGTTGGGGGTAATGATTTGCTGATATTGGCCTGATATCTTAAAGTGGTGCTATGGCCTAGAGGTGGAGCTCTTGTCTCACAATCAGGAGGCTGTAAATTCAATCCTAGATGGAGGCAGATATTTCTCTCTCTTGGCAGAATGAGAATATATCTGCTGAACAAAACTCTGCATTGGTGACAGGAAGGGCATCCAGCCATTAAACACTCTGCTAGCTCCATTCAGTTGCCCAGGCTCTATCCCACAAGGGATTATGGGGTTATTAAAAGAAGATGATTTCATACAGATGATCTTCTGTATGAAAAGATGCAGTAGGTTATCTAAAATGGCATTATCAGTGATGCACTGAAGGTTTTATCTAATCTGATAATGAAACATCTGCAAGCAAACAACCAAACTCAGAGAGCAATGAAGACTCTTTAGTTCAACACTGAACTCCATATATTCTCTTCTGTTAGAGCCGTTTGGGTATCTGAGGAATTTATGGTGTTTTTTTTAGAGAAGCAGATTACCGTTTTCACTATTGCTGTAGTCCTCTATATATTGGGTGTTTAGCACCAAGAATTTTCAACAATGGCTATTATAAGCAAGGAACTTTTGGGAGCTGAAATCCGTATGTCCAGAGGATAACCACTTAGAAGGATTTGGTTTTTTTTTTGCCTTCATTCATAAGAAATCTTTTATTTTGTCATGTTTTGAGATTTAGGGGTCTAACTATGCTATGCTGTTGACATTTTGTGTTTTTTGGGGTTCCAGGATTTACAGTGTGTATGTAGTTATATACTGGATCTATTATTCTGTGACATATACATGAATATATACATGTATAGTAACTCACTGTAATGTAATGGTTAACGTGCTGGACTAGAAATGGAAAGATTGAATTTCTAGTCCTCTTTTAGGCATAGAAACCATGGGTGATGTTAGGCCAATGATTCTTTCTTTAGACTGGGAAGCTAAAAAACATCTATACATTAACTCTCACTACACTACTGTAGTAGGTTATAGTGCATAATAGTAATGGACATCAATAGTTTACCGAGTATATACTTCTGTCTGATTCCAAGTATAATATTTCCCGCAGAAATTTCTTCTTGTGCCTTTTTCTATGATATTTCAGACCATTCTTATATTTAATAAGTGGATATTCACAAATATTATTTCTCTAAGTGTAAATGGCATTCTTATTTTAAACTCTAATCTCCTCAAGGACCCCAAAGTTGTCTTTTGTACAGCTGCCTAATTAATCTTTGAGAAGAGAAAAATGTATTGATGATGATAATAATAATAATATGACAATTCATTACAATCTGCAAATGCTTGATTCCTAATTAAAAAGCAAGCAAGCTGAAGGACAGCAAAAGATCTAAAAGCATCTCCGACACTAAAGGTCCTTCTTAATATATTTCCTGTCTATCACAGTTATTATTACAGGGTGGGCTGACAGGTCAATTATGTACTTGCAGAAGAACTGATACAAAGGATATTACAGTCTCAAATGCAAACCCTTGCAAACACAGTCTCTAAATAGCAGATACGCCTCACCTTGAAAAAGCTCTATATTTTGAGAACACCCTTCTTAAGCCAACAGCCTTCTTAAGCCACGGCCTGGGCTGTGATAGCTCAGGCTGTTAGAAGCCTGTTATTAGAACACAGTAGCCTACAATTACTGCAGGTTCAAGCCCGGCCCGAGGTTGACTCAGCCTTCCATCCTTTATAAGGTAGGTAAAATGAGGACCCAGATTGTTGGGGGGGGCAATAAGTTGACTTTGTAAATATACAAATAGAATGAGACTATTGCCTTATACACTGTAAGCCGCCCTGAGTCTTCGGAGAAGGGCGGGATATAAATGTAAATAAATAAATTAAAAAAAAAAAACAGCAGCCAACTGGCCCTACTGTTAAATCAGGCAAGGCTGCTGTCTTGAGCAGAAGATGCTATGGGGCAGAAAATGCTGGGGAGAGATTGTATGAGCCATTGAAGGTAGATGAAGAGGCTGGCTCATTGCCTGAATACAAGCAAGGCCCAATTTCCTCATCAGTCCTGATGGTTTCTATTCTGCGGAATAAAGTTGGATGGCATTCTCTCCTTCACTAAAGGTAACAAAATGTCTATGGCCAAGTCAAACCTGCAGATACAGCCCCAGTAATATTACGGTGGGGCTTCCTTTTGCCACCTCCCCTTTCTCAGCAGAGAGGTGAGCCAGGCTACATTCCATATATGGGTGTACTTATCCAATAGAGAGTCAGGAATAGTGAGTCAGGCTATTCCTTCCTTAATGGCACAGGTGCTATTTGTGGTCAAAAGGGATTAACCAGATGCCCATGGTTGTAACTGAGTGGGAATTATTGTCTTTCCTTGTTGACCTTGGTGGCACCTTTCCCCCGCCCCCCCAAACTTTTTATTAAGGACAGATGACTTTTGATCCCATTTAGCTTTAGTAGGCCAAAGTTTAGGAATAGGCAAAAGTGGCTAATTTGGAAAGTGCGCTAAGGCACCAAAGGGAAAGTTGTGTGTGTGCATTTCATTCTGGTTGGCTTGACAGATGGGGCAGAGAACCGCCTTAGATTCACTTTGCACCCAGTAAAGGCTAACCAGAGTTGGGTTAGTGTAAGCTGGAATTTCTCACCATTGATTGATTGGTTTAACGTATGGCATATTATACCTGGACCAGGGGTGGGCTTCAAACATTTTAGCAAGGGGTTCTCTGCCTGGTTTCTGGGTGGGCATGGCCATGGTGGGCGTGGCCTAGTCAGCCTCCTGCACCATGGTGGGAGGAGGCTGTTTTTGCCCTCCCCGGGCTCTGGAGGTTTTCTTCGAGCCTCCGGGAGGGAAAATGCGGCCTGAACTTCTAGTAGGCCCGTTTTTCGCCCTCCACGAGCCTCTGTGCATACTCTGCACTTACCTGCATCCAAAACGGGCTGCATGGGGGAGGGAGGGGAGGGGTGGATGGGGCCAGCCAGGAGTGGGATTTGGGGATTCTCCGAACTGCACAGAATCTTAGCTGCAAATCCCCAACAGCCCACTCCTGACCTGGACTAGCAATATAAATTAATATTTCAACTACATTGGTAGAACTCAATAAAATATAAATGTCAAAAAGATCTTTATTCAGATATCAATGTTTAGGCCATCTAACCATTGAAGTGCAGCTTTGTTTATATTAAAAAATATATCAGATACTGGACCAGTATATGCCCTCAGATTACAGCCAGTCATGTTGTGATCTACAGTTTGATGTGGGACACCCACATTCACATTTATCCAGCGAGTTGCGGCAGATACCATGTGAGGTGTGATGAGTGGTGGGTTGCTACCGGTTCACCCCAGTTTGGGAGAGCTGGTAGCAGAGATGTTGATGTGACTGCAAACCAGTTTGCTCCGACTGTCTTCTGGGCCCTCCCACTCACCCCTGTGTTGTACCTACCTTTATTCCTTCATTTTTAGCCCAGCTGAAAGGCACAGCAGAGCGGATTTCAATGCCTCAGCTGTTTAGCTAGTCAATGCGCTTGCGCAAAGCACAAGTTTGGCCTGCATGCGAGCACACACACGCTGATCACACACAAAGTATGTGCGCGAAGCAAACCGGTGGTAACACCGATTAGAACCCACCACTGGGTGTGACTCCTATTCAAGATTATCCTGGTAGTGCAAATCCTGGCACCTTTTTTGTGGGGTCATTTACACGACTTTCTAGGTCTGCGTTCAGTGACACATTGGAATTCTCTCACTTGATTTAAAGGCAGGAACATGATGAGAGGAGATGATTATACTCCCTTCCCAGCATAGGATTGCCCTTAACACACATTATAGCTCACAACCTTCTAAACAATAAGATCTCCAGCTTCTTGTTTTGTGTTTTTCTTTATTACAGATCTTTTATGGATTTAATAAAAAAAAAACCCTAGCTCATGGAATCCTTCTGACAGACAATATCAATAGTTGATAATAAAACACTATATAGCTTGATCTTTATTTTTGGCCTCTTTATATCTGGTGTTCTTTTATAATTGTCATACAATAAATGCATAATGGAATGAAATAGGAAGAGCATTAACTGACCAGGGCTTTGGCCATGATCAATTTTAGATATGAATGTCTTGTGGACATATTGATTTTTGAAAGTTTTTTTTTCTGCAAATGAATTTAAAGAGAGACTTTCCTGAAAACTTTGGGTAGATCTATATGCATACATAGCGCCCTTTTATTTTCTCATATAAGCAGGGCAAAATTGTAATATGAGGGAAAGTTTGAAAAAACAACCACCTTTGGTGCTATACAGAACATTGGAATGCAATCCTCCTCCTCCTCCTCCTCCTCCTCCTCTTCCTCCTCCTCCTCCTCTCAAGTAATGAGTCAATGGTGACACCAATTACGTTGCATGTCCTGGAAAGGACTGTTTGAATTCCATCTTTTGATCTGATACATTTGACAAGTTGGTCACACGGTCCCCTTCTAATGGTTTCAAGTAGATAATGAAAAAAAAATAAAACAGGCCCCATGAGTTACTCTCTACCCTCCTGCTTGAATCCAGAGCTACTGATTCATATGGTGGAGTGAAGGGAAAGGATAAAAAATGGTTTTACATTGTCTCCAACTAAACATACACTTGTGCTCTGGTCTTAACCGAGTAAGGCCTCAGTTTCCTTTTTTAAGTGATTTAAAAAATAGTAAATATTACTTTAATAATTTAAATAATAATAAATAATATTTTAAAGTGATTTAAAAGAAGAGCAACTAAAATGATTAAAGGCCTGGAGACTAAAACATATGAAGAACGACTGCAGGATTTGGGTTTGGCTAGTCTAAAGAAAAGAAGAATTAGGAGTGACATGAAAGCAGTATTCCAGTACTTGAGGGGCTGCCACAAAGAAGAGGGGGTCAAATTATTCTCCAAAGCACCTGAGAGCAAGACAAGAAACAATGGATGGAAACTAATCAAGGAGTGAAGCAACCTGGAATTAAGTAGAAACTTCCTAACAGTGAGGACAATTAACCAGTGGAACTGCTTTGCCTTCAGAAGTTGTGGGTGCTTCATCACTGGAGGTTTTTAAGAAGAGACTGGATAGCCACTTGTCTGAAATAATATAGGGTCTCCTACTTGAGCAGGGGGTTGGACTAGAAGACCTCCAAGGTCCCTTCCAGTTCTAGTCTGACTGATTGACAGATTGATTGATTGAATGTCTTCCATTTATAGTAGACCTCTAGAAGCAACTTCACTGTCAAGCTGAAGAAACTGCTCTTGGAGGGGGGTGGGGATGTGACTGCCTTTCAATGTGAGAATAGTTGTTGATATTAGTCTAATAAAATATTGCTCCATGAAAAATTTGTGACCAAACTTTGTGAATGTTGGTCTTCTTTCTTTCTTATCTGCAACTCTATTATTTACAAAACTGGACAGGGTTGCTTCCTAATTCTGTTACAAACACTTCAAAAAATGTACGTGGACTGTATTTGTAAACCCTACATCTCCCATAAAACGTAGGTCTTTCTATTTTTCAATACTCATTCCCAGTGGTGAAATTCAATTTTTTTTTTACTACCGGTTCTGTGGGCGTGGCTTGGTGGGCATGGCAGGCGAAGGATACTGCAAAATCTCCATTCCCACCCTGCTCTGGGGTCAGCCAGAGGTAGTATTTGCCGGTTCTCCAAACTACTCAAAATTTCTGCTACCGGTTCTCCAGAACTTGTCAGAACCTGCTGGATTTCACCCCTGATCATTCCCCATTAACTGGAGAAGATCATGGGGCACTGGTTGACAAGGAAGAGAACATTATTTAACAAACCGATAGTTTAGTCTGTGTGTTGCATCTGTACCCCAAGTTTGTAGCCTTTTTAAAAATTAAAATAAAGGGTAAATATGCAAACCATGGGGCCTGCTCTTTTAAAGACCGAAGGGAGGGGGAGGTTGTCATACTGCTTCCTTTTTTCCTGACAGTCAGCCACATTTTGTTCACTGTGAGCATTTCAATTGCTTAATCTGTACAATGAATGTCATTGAGAGCATAATGCAATGCCAGTTGGAGCATTAATTCCCTCTTGTATTATTTCTGTGTGCCACAACCACCCCTCCCCAGTAATTCTTCCTGCTCCCTTGAGGAAAAAAACAACCAAACCAAGCATTTTGACAGAGTGGACTCTCATGGTTCACCAGCAGTCTGAGTTCTGTTGAGTCTCTCTTAGGGTATTCATGTCCAACGTATTCACCTATTTTATTTTGTCTTATTGTTAGTATCTGGTTCTCAGCTGGAAGGAACAAATAGTATACCATTGAGAAATATGCAACATATAATTTAATGGCAGCACTGAACCATTTGACATAAATGGACTTGATTTTCTGCATTGAGCAATTGCATCTAACAAACCTGTAAAGCAATTCTGCAGCAGCAATGTGGGTGTAAATAGAAAAATATTGGGGAGGGGGCAGTCTTCTATTCATGCCGGAGAGAAGAGACAGCAGCTCTTTATTTGAAACTGATTTACATAATGGCTCCTACAAAGAGCAAAGGTCCAGGGGAAAAAAATTATATTCAAATTAAATTAGCTTGGATTTCTGTGGGGGCGGGGCGGAGTGACAGGCTTGATTAATTCATTTTAGAACTTTGACAGATTATAATATCTCAAATCCCATAATTTCCTCTATAAAGAAATAAATGGGAATTGTCCAGAACTATTTAATGGAATAACAGTTTCTCTCTTTTTCTGAAAACCCGGCACAAGCCAGCAATACTATATTCTGATCAGTGTCTTTTTTTGTCTACTGCACATAACCAAAAGGGGGCAGCACCCTATCTGTCATTTTGGGACTGCCTCAGTTACATTAATGATATTACCCTCTATAATTCCTTTCCCTCTGAAGCGAACGCAGGAAGCATTAATTACAAATCAGAAAGCCAGCCATTTTGCATAGAAAGGCAAGGTTGCTTGAATGTACTTCACTCCCGTAGGAGGGAGATTAGCAAGAATCTTTTGAAAGTTGATCTTACAAAACACTGAACATCTCCTAAAAGCAGATTAGCCCTCAGTAATATTCATTTACACACAGAAAGCATAAACCTATTCCACCCTTTAAGGTGGTTTAAGTTATAATTGGGATTTAAGTGGTACTACATAAGCATTAACACATGAGTTGTGAAAGTTACATGCTCCTTTCGAAGTGATTAGAAAATAAAATGGGCTGCCTTTTTTTCCCCAAAGAATCAGAATCAGGTAAAGATGATCTTGTTTTTATTCTTTTTTTTTTCCTGGGCAAAATAGAAATGATGCACATTCTAGATCTTTGGGTCGAGAGGCAGGCGGATTTAGGGAAAGCTCTGCTGTTTCTGGCTCCAGATGCCGTTAGATGTGCTGTTGCTCCTGCCATCTATCTTAGTTGGAGTCAGCAAACCAACGGAAAGCATTTGAACTTGCATGGTGCCATGCGCATCCATCGGCCATCCTGTATGGCAAGTATAAAATGATACCATTCACGGAAAGACTCTGTCCTTGTGGCTCAGGAGAGATGGAGACTGTGGGTCACATGCTTCTTAGATATCCTTTTATACAGAGTGTAACGTTCCAGAAAACCCCTCCTGCAGAAAAGACTCCGAAGCCAACATTTTTCAAAGTTCTTTTACTAGCATAGGTAAACTGGCACAGTTGGGTGAAAACCGAAACTGGGGATTCCGGTTCGTCCCTCAGTAATACAAACCCCAAAATCTCCACCCTCATGACCCCTCCTTTCCCACAGAGGAAAATTGTGGCAGCGTATGGAAACCTTCGGCCTGGTATGGATTCCAAAGCTGATACAGAGATTTAAAAAAAAACATTTTGCCAATAACTTGCTAGGTATCCTGGCCGTTCCGACACTACCTATCTTCAGTGGCTGCTTAAGGATGAACAGTCCATAACTACAGCGCAGGTGGCCAGATTCTGGTAGAAGCATTGGGGATTCATCGCGAACACATGTCTTCTCCACCACAGTGATGTTATATAACAATTATGGCAAACCCTTTGCACTGCTTAGTCATTTACCTTTTAGCATTGAACCTACAACGAGCAACACAGTTTAGGGATTGCAACTATCGTATAGTCACACTGTGTATAATTGACACTGGATTTTATTACAGATTTTAGTTGTTATTTATTATTTTATACTAGAAGTTTTAAATGTATATGTAGTAAAAAGGTAAAGGTTCCCCTCGCACATATGTGCTAGTTGTTGGCAACTCTAGGGGGCGGTGCTCATCTCCGTTTCAAAGCCGAAGAGCCAGCGCTGTCCGAAGATGTCTACGAGGTCATGTGGCCGGCATGACTCAACGCCAAAGGCGCACGGAACGCTGTTACCTTCCCACCAAAGGTGGTCCCTATTTTTTCTACTTGCATTTTTACGTGCTTTTGAAACTGCTAGGTTGGCAGAAGCTGGGACAAGTAACGGGAGCTCACCCCATTACACGGCAGCACTAGGGATTCGAACCGCTGAGCTGCCGACCTTTCAATCGACAAGCTCAACTTCCTAGCCCCTGAGCCACCTTTTAAGTGTGTATATACTGAGTGCTTTTCTTTGTTCTGGTCTACGACTGCAATAATAAATTGTTGTTGTTGATCTTTGGGTCAAAATTAGTTCTGGATATAGGCAGGATGTGAATTTGAAACAGTGGTAGTCTTAGCTGGGTTTTCTTGAGTTCCCGACATGCTGATGAATGGTGAGCTATAAAAACTGAAATCAAAAGGAACGTTTTTATGGCATTGGCAGTTAAGCAATGAAACCGGTAACATAGAGAAGGGGCTGCTGTCTCTACTGATTTTTTTTTTAATTTGAAGCTTCAAATTAGTTCTAGCTATGGATTCTCTTCATTGAGCAGAGCAGAATTATGTACCTTTAGATTTTTTGGGGACAAGTCCTCAATGTGCTCCATTCCTGCCCTGTCCAAGAGAAGGTCATCTGCAAATGGGACAGACCTAGTTGCATCATTCAGCACAGCAATCAGATGGAAGAGAGAGACATTGCTTCTCAACTAGAAACCTTATGAAAACTTTATCTTTGCTGCCTTCTTTTTTGGGTAAATGTCTTAAATATTGTTGGTGATGTGGCTGGCAGGAGATGTTCAGTGTCCACATGACAACAAGGTCGAGGTCTGAACTGATTTTCCAATAACATGCCTCCACTATCCCTGATATTATATCATGTTATATTATCCTTCCAGCTCCCCCCCACCACATTCTGTTAGAATTAATTCATACATCACTTCCACCAGATCCGATGAAGCTTTTTGGATGAGAGGTCTATAGAGATTCTCAGTCATCCAGGTCATGGATGAGAAGCAAAACATCTTCTTTTTCCTCAAGGAAAAAAAAAACATGATTGTGATGTGAATATTAGGCAACTGATAATTACAGTAGTTGCAATATTTTATGGTCATCCCCATTTGCAACCTTCACTGACAATTTCCAACAATGGGGAAGCTGCACCAGGACTGACATTGTAAGTTGGTGGGCTCATCTGATTTTTTTTTGCTTTATGAGAATGTGACTTACCAATGAAGTTGCGGATCCTAACTACAATTGTTAACTGAGGACTACCTCTACCAGGTGGATGCAAATGGATGTTCTTGACTGCCTTCTGGTGATTCTCTGGATTCTGACATCCCAGATCTGGTGTCCTTCCAATTGCCAGCTATTGCATTAGTGTACAAAATTATTTTCGAGAAGGACATTTCAGGCTGGAATTCCTTTCCTTGCAAGCTTTTGTTAAAGGTTCTATTTTTCTTGCAGAAAATTAGTTTTGAATGGGCATATTTTAGTACCCTAATGCTGACTGACCCACTCAAATGTGAAACCAAAGGTAGAGGTTTCCCTTGTCCAGTTGATTCTAGGGAACAATATTCACCTCCATTTCTGAGCTGAGGGAACTAGCGTTGTCTGAAAACAGTTTCCATGGTCATGTGACCATCATACAATATGCTTCACTTGGTCACTTATCCATATTTTGTGTTAAGTTCTGGGCAAAGAATGGAGGTGAGGCCAGAGTGATTTCTAATAGTTCTTTATTCAATACTGTCTGTGAGGCAACAACGCTCCCTGGCTGACAGAGCTCCTTTTATATGAAACTGATCAGCCAAACAACAATTAGGAGAGAGTATTTTCCCGCTCCAACAGAGGACCAGAATGAGAACTTCAACTGACAACTATACACTAGTATATAATGTATAGAAAATACATAAAATTTTGGATTTGCACAATACATTGAATCGTCACTTAAATGTTTTTGTTCTGTTGGCATTCTCCTTTTAGATGGGAGAGATAGAAAATATGGCGAAGTGGAGGGAAGCAATAACTAAATAATATTTACATGATATGTATGATGGTGTGTATTGCTTCAAACAAGTTTTTTGTAAGCATTCAAATGTTGTAACTCATAATTCGTTGGTGCATAAGATCTCAGACTGCTTCTGAAACATCCCAAACTAGCTTTGCCTAACTGGAATTTCTGGATGAGTTTGGAATTTCAACAGGGAGAATTGCTGGCTGGACATTGTGGGATGTGTAGCCCTAATATATCTGAATCATATTGGGGAAGACTCCTCTAGAATCCCCAAGAGAACTCATTATGTAATATGGAGTTTTTATCTTAGCACCGAGTGGGAATTGCAGATTAACTTGTGCAGGTTTACAGGTGCACTGAAGAAGGGTCAAAAAACAAACAACACCCCCCCCTCAACAACAGTGCAAGAAGTATTTTGCTTCTTATGTGAAAAGAATCTTGCATTTGTTTTCCCGATGAAGCCCTGAAAAAGAGTGTGAGGAGAAAAAGTAAGCTAATGTTGAAAATCAAGTTTGTGATAGTACCTGCGTCCTAATGCATACAGATACGTAAGAGATATGTATGCGTATCATGCCCTTACTAAGCACATTGGATGCAAATGGGAGGCAATTGTGTGAAAAAAGCTGCTGCTACTGATTCCGCCTCCTCCTTGTCCTCCTTTTTTTTTTTTAATCTGTTACACATTCTCTTCTTGCTCACTGCTTATTAATCATTAAGGGTGTTGTTGATGACATTGTTTCTGATTGAAGATGTCAGGGTTCATACAGACGAGCTGTAAAGATGCCTAGTGGAGCAACTGAATGTTCATGCAAATTGCCTGGCGTCCTAAAAAACAGAAAGGCAAAAATGGCGATAAAACCATGCTGAAGTAGCTATTTATTTTTTTAAAAAATGCAATAATAGGACTCTGAATGCAGGCTCAGCAGCTCTTTTGACAGAGGATGACAATGACAGTGATGATGAAGATCATGATGATAGAAGAGGAGGAATAGGAAAGGCAAAGGAGAGGAATGTGTCCATATTGCAAACAAAGCAAAACACCCAACACAGTATTTATTTGTAGCAAAAGTTGCACCAGAATGGTGGAAAGTATCCTGGGAGGGCTAGTTCATCTTTTGGTAAATGTGGGGGGAGGGTTCATAACAGACCAGACCCCACCATGGCAGCCATTTTGTGAATAGGTAAATTTTTCATCCATCTTCTCAAAACTTACCATGAAAAAACTGCCCTTCTCTGATTTAGAAATTCTATTAAATAGGTGTGATTCTGGATGGTGGATCTGCATAGACCTTTCATTCTTGAAAACACAGATACAAACCATTTATTGTG
This sequence comes from Ahaetulla prasina, assembly GCF_028640845.1. NCBI lineage: Eukaryota > Metazoa > Chordata > Lepidosauria > Squamata > Colubridae > Ahaetulla > Ahaetulla prasina. Next base: position 161,704,808 of record NC_080539.1, read on the forward strand.
GTGATGATCAGATGCAGATGTAATACAGTAAGAATATTAAACAGATGAAGGAGAGTGCATGACAGGTAGCTGAGTAATAGACACAAAAGAGAGAGGAAAAATAAAAACAGCAGGTAAGAATTGGAGTACCAGACCATATTTAAAATATGCAACAAAGTGAAAATTGTGAGAAAGGCTTGACTGCTAAGAATACATGTTCTTAGTAGTCTTGTTGTACAAGGCTGTATTATTGTTCAAGGGTAGAATGTTAAAATACTGATATATTAAGACATTTAGATAATTAAAAATGTGATGAAATGCAGATGTTATGGTAAAGAATAAAGTTTAAATAATAAAGTTCTATCTGGAAAATATAACGATGATTACTTAATACTTACTTATTAATATTAAACAGATAAAGGAGAGTGTGTGACAGGTAGCAGAGTAATAGACCCAATAGAGAGGAAAAGAGAGGAAAAATAAAAAATAAAAACAATATCCCATAATTCAGGGATAAAAAGAGGGAAGAGAAAGAAAAAGAAGAGACTTTTTTATTTTTTAGATCTGAGCTCCACTGCTCACCCTTAGGTTAGATGAAGTTTTGTCATCAACTCCACTGGAGCAAAGAATTCTCTCTTTGGTTTCTTTTTCTCCAGTCTATTTGTGGATTTAGGCACTTAGTACGTAACATGAAGCAGAGAGAAAGAAAGAAAGAAAGAAAGAAAGAAAGAAAGAAAGAAAGAAAGAAAGAAAGAAAGATAGATAGATAGATAGATAGATAGATAGACAGACAGACAGATATAGAGAAAGAGAGAGAGAGAGAGAAGGTTCGTATTTATTTTTTCATTATTTGTTTATATTATTTATATTTTGTATTTCTTAACCACCCATTTCCCTCAGAGAGGGGCTCTGGGCAGTGCACAATATAATCACAATATAATCCAATCTGGGTCGATCAACGGGACCAGAGGTTTTGTCTTCTGAGCTTTCGGACTCGTGCTGGAGCCCACCTTCAGGAAATTTCTCTCTAGTAGAATGTGTGCTGCTCTGTGTGTGGTATCTGTTGTAAGTGGCTTTTTAGATGTTGATTGGGGTGTGTTGATGACAGGCTTTTAAATCATTAGCTGTCATTTGCTTGTGCTGCCCAGCCCTCGCATTCTAAGTACTTGATAGGCTGGTGGTAATTCAGCACTCCTATTTTTTTTTTTAAATTTATATTTATATCCCGCCCTTCTCCAAAGACTCAGGGCGGCTTACACTATGTTGACTGACTGACGTATATTTGCCTTCATTCGTAATATAATCTCTTCATACCATTCAGGGGTGAAATCCAGCAGGTTCTGACAGGTAGTGGAAATTTTGAGCAGTTTGGAGAACCGGTAGTGGAAATTTTGAGTAGTTTGGAGAACCGGCAAATACCATCTCTGGCTGGCCCTAGAGGGGGTGGGAATGGAGATTTTGCCATATCCTTCCCCCAGGAGTGGGGAGGGAATGGAGATTTTGCAGTATTCTTCCCCTGCTATGCCCACCAAGCCACGCCCACCAAGCCACGCCCACAGAACCAGTAGTAAAAAAATTGGATTTCACCACTGATACCATTCCTCTTAGATTACTAACCTGTAATATTCTGGATCTAGTTCTACTTCTTTCCATCATTGCATGGAACTTTTTAAAAATGCAAGAGGAAAGAGAGGAAAATAAAAATAAAAACAATATCCCATAATTCAGGGATAAAAAGAGGGAAGAGAAAGAAAAAGAAGAGACTTTTTTATTTTTTAGATCTGAGCTCCACTGCTCACCCTTAGGTTAGATGAAGTTTTGTCATCAACTCCACTGGAGCAAAGAATTCTCTCTTTGGTTCCTTTTTCTCCAGTTTATTTGTGGATTTAGGCACTTAGTACGTAACATGAAGCAGAGAGAAAGAAAGAAAGAAAGAAAGAAAGAAAGAAAGAAAGATATATATATATATATATATATATATATATATATATATATAGATAGATAGACAGACAGACAGATATAGAGAGAGAGAGAGAGAGAGAAGGTTCGTATTTATTTTTTCATTATTTGTTTATATTATTTATATTTTGTATTTCTTAACCACCCATTTCCCTCAGAGAGGGGCTCTGGGCAGTGCACAATATAATCACAATATAATCCAATCTGGGTCGATCAACAGGACCAGAGGTTTTGTCTTCTGAGCTTTCGGACTCGTGCTGGAGCCCACCTTCAGGAAATTTCTCTCTAGTAGAATGTGTGCTGTTCTGTGTGTGGTATCTGTTGTTTGTGGCTTTTTAGATATTGATTGGGGTGTGTTGATGCCTGGCTATTAAGTCATTGGCTGTCATTTGCTTGTGCTGCCCAGCCCTCGCCTTCTAAGTACTTGATAGGCTGGTGGTAAATCAGCACTCCTGTTTTTTTTTTTAAATTTACATTTATATCCCGCCCTTCTCCGAAGACTCAGGGCGGCTTACACTATGTTGACTGACTGACGTATATTTGCCTTCATTCGTAATATAATCTCTTCATACCATTCAGGGGTGAAATCCAGCAGGTTCTGACAGGTTTGGGAGAACCGGTAGTGGAAATTTTGAGCAGTTTGGAGAACCGGTAGTGGAAATTTTGAGTAGTTTGGAGAACCGGCAAATACCATCTCTGGCTGGCCCTAGAGGGGGTGGGAATGGAGATTTTGCCATATTCTTCCCCCAGGAGTGGGGAGGGAATGGAGATTTTGCAGTATTCTTCCCCTGCTATGCCCACCAAGCCACGCCCACCAAGCCATGCCCACCAAGCCACGCCCACAGAACCAGTAGTAAAAAAATTGGATTTCACCACTGATACCATTCCTCTTAGATTACTAACCTGTAATATTCTGGATCTAGTTCTACTTCTTTCCATCATTGCATGGAACTTTTTTAAAAAAAAAATGCAAGAGGAAAGAGGAATTCACATTGTGATGGATAAAGCATCAGTTCCTAGGTTCTACTATATTTTATGAGACAGCAGCCTTTAATCTTTTTAATGTCAGTGGTCTGAAGTATTTCAGAGGAGAAGCACATCCCAAAGAGGATACCATTTTTTTGGGGGGGGAAACCGAAAATCAACAGTATGGTGCTGCTGATTGGAAAACTGATCAAAAAATGAACAGGGATCTAGCAGGAGCCAAAGCCCAGATGAAGCAGATAGTGTTGCTTTTATGCAATGCATCATGCGGTTATTACTTATTTTCAAAAGTTACTGTTTTAAAAAGTACAATAGGCATTTTCTTGCTTCAGAAACAATGATATTTTGCATACAAGCAGTGATTTCGAAAGTTTAGGACTTCATAAATATTATTAATGTAATCTTGCAATCCCGTAAAGATACATCATCCTTATCACCACCAAAGAACAGAGGTGGCTGAGTTCTTTCTTTAAATATCCATGTTTCTGTTCTAGCTTTTTCTTGGAACACAGTGACCTTGGAGACTTGCTTAAGGTCATCCTGTAAGTTCATATCAAATGCAATATTTGCACTGGGCAATTCTTGGTTCACAGCTCTGATCTTTATCCACCATCTGCTACTAGCCTGCTATCTATTCCTCAGGTTGGATTTATTTCTCAGCATGGAGTTTACCTGTAAATTTACTGATAAATTACCTATAAATGTGAAAAGTGGATTTTACATGTATTCTGTAGTGCACCAGAGCTTGGCTTTAATTACAGATCTTGTTAGTGTGTGTTTTCTGCACTCAGGATATTTGTTTGAGTGAAATATTTGTAATACAATTTTGGAGGGAGGGATGGAACATTTATGTGCATTTTCTCTCTCATTATTCCACACACTGTTGATTTTTGCTTCAGTGCTATTGAACAGACATCCACAAGGCACATAGACATGCTCAAAAATTTGCAAACTGCCGTTTTGATCAGTTCCCCAAAAGATATTGCTATATTTTCCAAGTATGGATTGTTTTCATGTATCAAGGTGGCTATGATTTCTTTTCATGCCTATTTTTGGCAGGAGGTTGCAATGCCTGGGGATATAGTCTAAACTAAGGATTGTGAATATTGCATCTCATTGCCATATATACATAGCACTAGCAGTAGCAATAGCCCTTACACTTATATACCGCTGCACAGTGCTCTATAACCCACCCTAAGTGATTTACAGAGCAAGCATATTGCCCCCAACAACTGGGTCCTCATTTTACTGACCTCATTTTACTGACCTCAGAAGAATGGAAGGCTGAGTCAACCTTGATCCAGTCAGGATTGAACTGTTGGCTGTTGGCAGAGTTAGCCTAAAATACTAGTGACAATAACAGTGGCATGCCACCACAGATCTCATATCTAAAATCTCTAATTATAAATATTCATGGACAGTAAGGATGCACATCTCAGTCTTGTGCTCTGACTGGGAGATTATACTTCAAAATAAAGGCAACGATGTTTAGATGACAAAATTCTGCCAACATTGGCTTATCTTTCACACCCACCCATCCCCCAATTCCCTCTAGCTAAGAAAATTCAGTCATGGCTAGTGCTTGGATGGGAGACTGCTAGGGAATTTATGTAATATAGATTAGAGGTGAAAGTAAAAAATAAATAAAAAGAAAAGGATCCCAGAAGAATTGCAAAGCACTTACATGTTGCTACCAGGAAAACTACCATGTTCAATGCAATGAAAAGGAGCTGCATCAAGCTAATTGTCAGCTTTGGCACACCTAGCAGCCCGGGGCTGCCATTCTGGCAGGGGAGGCTGTAATGGGACACTACAACCGCCTCCCGCTCTCCAGGACTGACCTTCCGTCACCCGCATTGGCTCCCGATGGAACGGTGGGGCCACAGTGGCAATATCTGTACACAATATATCCCAGTATGTAATACTTTGCACTTGCAATTTTATTATATCTATGCTGGTTGCAGGAGCAGGTGAGCAATGCACCTATAGACACCTTCTATGGTGAACTTGGGGTGTATGACAATTCGCCATGGCCAACTCACCACAGCCAACTTGCGGTGGCCAACTTGCTAAAGCCAACTCACCACAGAACAACTCACCACGGCCAATTTGCCATGGGACAACTTGCTGCAAAAGAAGACTACACTAAAATCAAAGAAATGGTAGAATAGAATCAGTAAAGAAAGGATGCAAAAGGAGGGAAAGAACGAAATGTGAATGACAAAAATTAAAATATTTTTTTAATATATTTTAAATAATTAAATTGAATTATTAAATTGTCCTGCAGCAAGTTGTCCCATGGCGAGTTGGCCATGGTGAGTTGTCCCGCAGCAAGTTGCTCATGGTGAGTTGGCTGTAGTGAGTTGTCCCATTCTGTCCTGCTACACTTGACTTTTAATTATAATTATAAATAATAATAATAGTAATAATAATAATAATAATACTTTTAATTAAAAAAGAGGGAGCACAGAAAGTTTCCCAGCAAAGTACCAGCATCCAACATAATTTTTATTACCAAGAATATTTCTGGACTCCATTTGGGCTGCAGGGGCATTAGAAGAAAATTACATCTGTGAACTAAAATGGTGCATGATTGCAACCCAGTGTTTTGTTTGGAAATGTGCTGCTTGTTGTGGGAAAAAAAATCAAATAAAGATAAAGCTAGATAGTGGTGCCAGAAAGTATTCAGGTATGTGTGTGTTTGTGCAGGTGTGTTGTGAAAGCTAGAAGGATGGCAATTAACAAACTTACGTGTTTGTCTTCTAAAATAGGAATATTTGTTTGGCTAAATCCATCATCTCTTTCCAGTAGGACCCATTTATTTCTTTCCAGTAGGACCCTACAACATGGTCTCAATTTTTCCAATGAATGCACCAAGCTATGCCTTTTGGAATGCAAAAAATTAAATTAAATTAAAAAAAATATTAAATTAAATATTAAATATTAGATTAGATTAAATTAAATAATAAAATAATAAAAAGAATTTTTCCCTCTGGAATAGGAGCAGACTTCTGAGACACTGTGTATTTACTGTTTCACACTGGGCTTAAATTTGTCACAATTATATTCCAGAAAGCAGCAGTTATGCCAAGGGAACCTGTCTATTTGATTCAGATTAGTCCATCTTCTCCATGATGCTACAGTGTTTGCATGCAGTGTTTGCATTTAAAAAAATGCAATCTTGAGAGAGATTGTCAATTTAGAAATATAAATTAGAATATTAGACAAGCATGTATCCTCCTTTGGGATCAGGCACTTCCTCATTCTTAGTGAAAAAATGTCTGCCTTTTTATTTACCAAGCATATCATTGAAAAATGATAATGGAGGGCATGGTGCTTCAGTGGTTAAGATACTGGGCTTGTCAGCTGGAAAACCAGCAGCCCAGTTTCAAGACCTGAGTGCCATGTGATTTATTTATTTATTTATTTATTTATTTATTTATTTATTTTTTCTTCTCGGACTCAGCAGCCAAGTAAAAATTCACTATATACACATTAAAAGAGATTAAAACAGTACATATTATAAGGTGGCGAAAATTTAAAACAAATTAAAAAATATTAAATTAAATATTAAATATTAGATTAAATTAAATTAAATTAAATAATAAAAAGAATTTTTCCCTCTGGAATGGGAGCAGACTTCTGAGACACTGTGTATTTACTGTTTCATACTGGGCTTAAATTTGTCACAATTATATTCCAGAAAGCAGCAGTTATGCCAAGGGAACTTGTCTATTTGACTCAGATTAGTCCATCTTCTTCATGATGCTACAGTGTTTGCATGCAGTGTTTGCATTAAAAAAAAAGGCAATCTTGAGAGAGATTGTCAATTTAGAAATATAAATTAGAATATTAGACAAGCATGTATCCTCCTTTGGGATCAGGCACTTCCTCATTCTTAGTGAAAAAATGCCTGCCTTTTTATTTACCAAGCATATCATTGAAAAATGATAATGGAGGGCATGGTGCTTCAGTGGTTAAGATACTGGGCTTGTCAGCTGGAAAACCAGCAGCCCAGTTTCAAGACCTGAGTGCCATGTGATGGGGTGAACTCCTGTCCTCACCCCAGCTCCGGCTAACCTAGCAGTTCAAATGCATGTGAACGTGAATAGATAAATAGGTACCACTTTGGTGGGAAGGTAACAGCATTCTTTGACATCAAACTGGCTACATGACCACAGGAATTTCTTGAGCCAGTGCTGGCTCAATGGCCTTGAAACAGAGATGAGCCCTATCCTCTACAGTCAGCAATGACTAACTGAGTAAAATCTGCAGGGACTTCTTTACCTTTTACTTTATCATGGAAAAATAGCACCATAGCTTTAGCTCTATTTCCGATAGACCCTTTTGTATAAAGCTTTCCAGCTGGTATGAAAATGGCCCCATGTTTACAGTTCCCTCATGCAACCGACTGTAGATGAGCTCATGGAGCGATCAGATTTTGTGGGGTTTGGAAGAGCCTTTACTCACATCCGCTATATGTCTCTTTTTGCACAACTATTGAACATGCAAATATAAGAGGCAGAATTTTTCCCAGTGTGTTGAACATACATGGCAGATGGGAGAGATGGTCTAATCAAATGATCTCTTTTTTAAAACCAATAAAATATTTTATTTTGGTAAACTAAATTAGAAGTGAGCAAACATGGATACCTTTACTTTAGCCTGCAAGATGTGGATGTAGTCTAGATCAGGGGTCTCCAACCTTGGCAACTTTAAGACTTGTGGACTTCAATTCCCAGAATTCCTCAGCAAGCTTTGCTGGCAGAGGTATTCTGGGAGTTGGTCCACAAGTCTTAAAGTCCCCAAGGTTGGAGACCCCTGGTCTAGATTGTGATATTTTATTGCATTGCCTGCTCCACCCCCACCCCCGTTTGCTTTGTTCTTTTACTGAATTGATTCATTAGACATGTAAGATGAACTATGGTAGGAATTCAAGCTTTTAGTTGGACATGACAGCCTGGTAAACTAATTATAGTCTTGAGCAATTGAGAAGTAGTAGATAATGAGAAAGACATCTTCCCTGTGCCATATGGATGCACAAATGTTTTAATCTCTTTTATATATATATTAAAAAAAAAACAACCCAGCATATTAGAGCACAGACTATGACAACTTTTGGATCTTGCCAAGAAGCAAAACACGTAGGTTAAATGAGGAAAGATGATCACTCTTGGTTGACTGGAATGTTTATGAGTGAAAAAGGAACAGGGATTCAGGCACATTACCTGTTAAAAGTCACATCAAGAAGCAGATGGCGTTAGACACAACTCAAAAGGAATATAGACTAAGGAACAAGCTAGAAAACTTAAGTGTTGCTTCATTGTAAAGTAGCCTGATGAGGATAGGATTCAGAAAGTACTATGAACATACCAGTAGTGGGTTCCAAATTTTTTTACTACTGGTTCTGTGGATGTGGCTTGGTGGGTGTGGCATGGCTTAGTGGGCGTGGCTTGGTGGGTGTGGCAGGGGAAGGATACTGTAAAATCTCCATTCCCACCCCATTCTGGAGGAAGAATACTGTAAAATCTTCATTCCCCCCCCCACTCCAGGGGAAGGTTACTGCAAAGTCCCCATTTCCTCCCGATCAGCTGGGACTTGGGAGGCAGAGAATAGATGGGGGCGGGGCAAGTCAGAGGTGATATTTACCGGTTCTCCAAACTACTCAAAATTTCTGCTACCGGTTCTCCAGAACTGGTCAGAACCTGCTGAAACCCACCTCTGGAACATAGGTTTTTTTTCCCCCTTTTCTAATGCTAACTGTGCATGTTCTACGCCAGGGGTGTCAAACTGGCGGCTTGTGAGCTGGATGTGTCACGTGCAGGCCACACCACCCCAGCTCCACAAAAAAAACATGTAAGAGGAAAAATGTTGCGAAACATCACGTGATGGCAACGTGACGTGGTGAGTTTGACACCCATACTCTACGCAATCTCTTCCATCTTTCCATCGAGGTAGTCTACAGTTAACAAAAGTGAACAAAAGATCATAGGCCAGGGGTTGTTCTCCATAACATTTTAGTAAATAGAAGAAGTTTTGCTTCTTCTTTCTTTATTTGCATTTATATCCCGCCCTTCTCCGAAGACTCAGGGCGGCTTACACTGTGTTAAGCAATAGTCTTCATCCTTTTGTATATTATATACAAAGTCAACTTATTGCCCCCAACAATCTGGGTCCTCATTTTACCTACCTTATAAAGGATGGAAGGCTGAGTCAACCTTGGGCCTGGTGGGACTTGAACCTGCAGTAATTGCAAGCAGCTGCTGTTAATAACAGACTGTCTTACCAGTCTGAGCCACCAGAGGCCCAGAGGTTACTGCCTGGCCAAAATCAGGCAGTAACAATTTTGTTGTGTTCTGTTCTGACTAGCCCTGCCCATAAGTTCATTAGTACACATCACGGATGTCAAACTTGCTGCGTCACGTTGCCGTCACACGACATTTCATGACATTTTTTTCCTTTGCGGAAGGAGCGGCCTGTGCGTGATGCATCCGGCCTGTGGGCTGCCAGTTTGACACCCCTGATATACATGTACATTTGAAGAGAGAAGCCTTTGAATATCAGGATTTGTCACAGTTACAGCTAGTCCTTGACAGTTCATTTTAGTGACTGTTCAAAGTTACAGCGGCACTGAAAAATGTGTCTTAGGACCATTTTTCACACTTGCAACCATTGCAGCATCCCCATGGTTACAGTCGCTTGGTGACTGACTTCGTATTTATGACCGTTGCTGTGGTCCCAAGGTCATGTGATCCCCTTTTGTGACCTTCTGCCAAGCAAACTCAAGGGGGAAGCCAGATTCCCTTAACAATCGTGTGACTAACTTAACAACTGCAGTGATTCACTTAATAACTGTGGTAAGAAATGTAAAGTGAGGCAAAGCTCGCTTAACAAATGTTTCCCTTAGCAACAGAAATTTTGGGCTCAGTTGTGGCCCTATGTCCAGGACTATCTGTATTCCTCTAAATCCTGGGACCTTTGCAGCCAAGGATTACAAAAGTAGGGATGCCTCCATGGCTTAATCATGAAGTCTTCTTCGCCTCCTACAAGGATTCTGTACCAAAAGCAACTTGGGGATCACCTGGCATCATCTGAGTTCAGAAACTAAAACTCTCTCATTCTGGCTTTGCAGATCATGACCCTGAGGTAAAAAGAGAGATTATTTTTTTTTGGCAATCATGGAGGTCTGAGGGGCTTGTAGCTGGCTAGTTTCCTCAGTGGATGGGCCACTTGCCTCATCACTCCTTTTAGCTTCTGATCATCACTGTTAAGTATGGGTATTGACGAGGCAGGAGACCAGGTTAGTGACAACAGCTCTTTAATATAGTGTGACCCAGCAAAACTTCTGGAGAAAAACCTCTCCTTATATACACTTCAGCCAGAGGCTGCATCCAATCAGAAGCGAGATACTTCCCGCCTAAAACTCCCGCCAAAACTTACAGTAATACATTACACTCCTTCCCTCCCAGAAGGCACTTTGCCAATATTTACATATTACTTCTCTACGTAGTCCCGCAGGTACGTGGGGCGTCTCCTGACTCTCCCGGACCTGCGCAATTCACTTTCTGGAGTTGAGTCGAGCTTGCCGGAGGGGCTTTTCGTTCCTCTGAGCTCCTCCTCCCGCCATCCGCCCTGGATTATTTGCCGGCTCGGACCTGCTGTCCTCTAGAGGGACCGGAGGGTGTCGCTGGACCTCGCCTGACTCAGATAAGTCTCTGTTTGGTTCTCGCTTTCTGTTTGTTCTCGGCTCCAGTCAGCTGTGGGGTTAATTAAATCATAGTCAGGGCTGGTCTCGCCTAATTCTGCCTTATCGCTCAATCTGTTTCTTAATTGATCTATGTGGCGCCCAAACTCTGCCATCGCCTATTTCCACTAGGTAAGATTTGGGGCCCGCTTTGTCTATGACTATCCCCTCTTCCAGCTTGGGCCGTCGCTGTAATTATGTGCCCACACTGAGTCTCCTATGTTTAATTCTCGGATTCTATCTGGTTTTGTTTTGAACCCGTCCTGCACGTAGTTCGGTGTAGCCGGTCTAGCGGGCACCGTAGCTTCCGCCCCATTAATAGCTCGGCTGGGCTGCGGCGGTGGCCACACAGGGGTCCTGTGTTGACGGTTAGAATGCGTCGATCTGTGCCTGCCAATCGCCGGGCCGCTTCGTGATAGCGCTTCTTCGCACCGAACAAAACGCTCAGCAAGGCCGCTCGACGCAGGGTGGAACGGCGCTGAGAGGGCATGTCGGATGCCCTTCAGCCAGGTACCCTTCAAATAATGCTGCGGTGAACTGTGGGCGTTATCGGACACGAGGGTGTCCGTAGCCCGCGTGGCGAAAAGGTGTTTTAGTGCTGCAATGACAGCTCCCGCGGTTGTGGATTTCATTAGATGATCTCCAGCCATTTGGAGAATGCATCCACCACAATTAGAAATGTTTGGCCGTGGAAGGGCCGCAAAATCAATGTGTATGCGGGACCAAGGGCCTTGGGGTTTCTCCCACTCCAACACTGGGGCCGAGGTGGTAGTGGTCTGATTCCTGACATACCTGGCATCGCCAACCCTGTCACCGATTTCCTGTCCATTAGGGGCCACCAAACATAGCTCCTGGCTAGCCCTTCATCCTTACAATTCCTGGGTGACCTCATGCAGTAGTTCCAGGACTTTTTCTCAGCTTCTCTGGAACTACCACCCTATCCCCCAGAGCAGGCACCCCTTGCACAGACAATTTCTTTTCTTTGCAAACTCTCTAAAACGGTCGCCCGCAGCGGCCATCCCTTTGAACCCAACCGATTACAGTTCTTAAAACAATGTCCGGTAGGAGGCCCGAGCCACTTCCTGCGATGTGACTGGGCCAGAGTCCCAAGAGTCAATTAGTAGAACGGGGGTGCCCGGAGTAGGGTCCTCGATTTCCCCGGGCAATGGGCATCTGCTCAATGCGTCCGCATGCCCCAGCTCTTTTCCAGGTCGATGCTGCAGTTTGTAAGAGTAGGCGGCCAGAAAAATAGTCCATCTGGTCAGCCGGGGTGATAGTGCCACTGGCGTTGGACGGTCGCCAGCCAGTAATCCCAATAGCGGTCTGTGGTCAGTGATAATTTCAAAGTCTCTCCCAAAAACGTATTCATGAAATTTTTTCACCCCTGACACTATTGCGAGAGCCTCCCTATCTAGCTGGCTGTAATTCCTCTCAGCCGGGGACATCGTTCGTGAATAGAACGCTATAGGGGCTTCAGTGCCGTTTGGGAGTCTGTGGCTAAGTACAGCGATTTGAATTTTCGGTGGGAAGGTTGGGGTGCTCGGCAGACTTGAGCCAGGTGCCCCTTCCTTTCACACCGCCGGCAAATGGCGTCCCTGAACTTACATCTTTGGCGCTGATGTCGCCCCCCGCAACTTCCGCATTCCTCCGGGTCTTCCTTTGTCGATTTTCCGGTGTAGTGGACTTCTTCCTCCTCTTCGCTGGTTGACTCACGACAGGTTTCTTCGTGGTGGACTGTGCTCGGCTTTGCGCCCGCCATCGGCGTGAGTCGCTTTTGTAAGGTGTCTGCTGCATGGTTGGACATCTCATGGGCTCTGGCTTCGTCCAGAGCGTTTGCCAATGTCAGGTTGCTCTTGGCTAGCAACCGTCTCCTCAAACGGATGTCTCTGACCCCCCGTATAAGTTGTTCCAGCAGCTCTTCGTCCAGATCGCGGTACTGCAATGCTTGGAGGCTTGTCTCAGGGCTGCCATGTAGTCGCTGATAGACTCGCCTTCTTGTTGCCTCGCTCCCCAAACTCGCACGTCGAACGATTTGGACGGGCTGGTGCGTAGTGATTCTTCAGGAGGGTCTGAAGGGTCTGCCACGATACGGAGTGTAGCGGTGTTGGCTCCGCTAGAGCTTCTGCGACGGCGATGACTGCGGACCCACAGTGGCTTATGAAGTAAGCCCGTTTGCGGTTGTCGGAGACTCCCTGTAGCTCGTTTGCCTCCAGGAAACTTTCAAACGGGTCATATATATTCCCATGTCTCCTGGGCAGGGTCAAACGGAGTGGGTGGCGGTAGCCGGTCATCGCTGCATTCGCTATCACCTTGCTGGGTTTGATTCTCGTAGTGAGTTCAGCTCTGTTCTGGTGCTCTGCCTCAAGATCCCACCTTCGTCGCCAATGTTAAGTATGGGTATTGACGAGGCAGGAGACCAGGTTAGTGACAACAGCTCTTTAATATAGTGTGACCCAGCAAAACTTCTGGAGAAAAACCTCTCCTTATATACACTTCAGCCAGAGGCTGCATCCAATCAGAAGCGAGATACTTCCCGCCTAAAACTCCCGCCAAAACTTACAGTAATACATTATCCTAATTAATCACCCTCTTGAGTAAATTATTTCACAGGAATGAAATTCTCTATCGGAGGGGGGAACTGGACATACAACAAAACCTCAATTTAACAATCCTTTCAGGTGGAAGAATAAAATAACAGAGTTGGAAGGGATCTTGGAGGTCTTCTAGTCCAACCCCTTGCCTAGGTAGGAAACCCCACAATACTTAGAGACAAATGGTTACCCAACATCTTCTTTAAAACTTCCAGTGTTGAAGCATTTCCAACTTCTGAAGGCAAGTCGTTCCACTGATTAATTGCTCTAACTGTCAGGAAATTTCTCCTTAGTTCTAAATTGCTTCTCTCCTTGATCAGTTTCCACCCATTGCTTCTTGTTCTACCCTCAGGTGCTTTGGAGAACAGCCCGACTCCCTCTTCTTTGTGGCAGCCCCTGAGATACTGGAATACTGCTATCATGTCACCCCTAGTCCTTCTTTTCATTAAACTAGACATCCCGAGTTCCTGCAACCGTTCTTCATATGTTTTAGCCTCCAGTCCCCTAATCATCTTTCTAGCACTCTTTCTAGAGTCTCAACATCCTTTTTACATTGTGGCAACCAAAACTGAATGCAATATTCCAAATGTGGCCTTACCAAGGCATTATAAAGTGGTATTAACACTTCACGTGATCTTGATTCTATCCCTCTGTTTATGCAGCCCAGAACTGTGTTGGCTTTTTTAGCAGCTGCTGCACACGGATGTCTCTGACCCCGTATAAGTTGTTCCAGCAGCTCTTCGTCCAGATCGCGGTACTGCAATGCTTGGAGGCTTGTCTCAGGGCTGCCATGTAGTCGCTGATAGACTCGCCTTCTTGTTGCCGCGCCCCAAACTGCCGAACGATTTGGACGGGCTGGTGCGAGTGATTCTTCAGGAGGGTCTGAAGGGTCTGCCACGACACGGAGTGTAGCGGTGTTGGCTCCGCTAGGCTTCTGCGACGGCGATGACTGCGGACCCACAGTGGCTTATGAAGTAAGCCCGCTTATGTTGTCGGAGACTCCTGTAGCTCGCTTTGCGCCCGCCATCGGCGTGAGTCGCTTTGTAAGGTGTCTGCTGCATGGTTGACATCTCATGGGCTCTGGCTTCGCCCAGAGCGTTGCCAATGTCAGGTTGCTCTTGGCTAGCAACCGCCTCTCAAACGGATGTCTCTGACCCCGTATAAGTTGTTCCAGCAGCTCTTCGTCCAGATCGCGGTACTGCAATGCTTGGAGGCTTGTCTCAGGGCTGCCATGTAGTCGCTGATAGACTCGCCTTCTTGTTGCCGCGCCCCAAACTCGCATCGCCGAACGATTTGGACGGGCTGGTGCGAGTGATTCTTCAGGAGGGTCTGAAGGGTCTGCCACGACACGGAGTGTAGCGGTGTTGGCTCCGCTAGGCTTCTGCGACGGCGATGACTGCGGACCCACAGTGGCTTATGAAGTAAGCCCGCTTATGGTTGTCGGAGACTCCTGTAGCTCGCTTTGCCTCCAGGAAACTTTCAAACGGGTCATATATTCCCATGTCTCCTGGGCAGGGTCAAACGGAGTGGGTGGCGGTAGCCGGTCATCGCTGCATTCGCTATCACCTTGCTGGGTTTGATTCTCGTAGTGAGTTCAGCTCTGTTCTGGTACTCTGCCTCAAGATCCCACCTTCGTCGCCAATGTTAAGTATGGGTATTGACGAGGCAGGAGACCAGGTTAGTGACAACAGCTCTTTAATATAGTGTGACCCAGCAAAACTCTGGAGAAAACCTCCTTATATACACTTCAGCCAGAGGCTGCATCCAATCAGAAGCGAGATACTTCCCGCCTAAAACTCCCGCCAAAACTTACAGTAATACATTATCCTAATTAATCACCCTCTTGAGTAAATTATTTCACAGGAATGAAATTCTCTATCGGAGGGGGGAACTGGACACACAACAAAACCTCAATTTAACAATCCTTTCAGGTGGAAGAATAAAATAACAGAGTTGGAAGGGATCTTGGAGGTCTTCTAGTCCAACCCCTTGCCTAGGTAGGAAACGCCACAATACTTAGAGACAAATGGTTACCCAACATCTTCTTAAAAACTTCCAGTGTTGAAGCATTCACAACTTCTGGAGGCAAGTTGTTCCACTGATTAATTGTTCTAACCATCAGGAAATTTCTTCTTATTTCTAGGTTGCTTCTCTTCTTGATTAGTTTCCACCCATTGCTTCTTGTTCTGTCCTCAAGTGCTTTAGAAAATAGCTTGACTCCCTCTTCTTTGTGGCAGCTCTTCAATTACTGGAACATTGCTACCATATCTCCTCGTCCTTCTTTTCATTAAACTAGACATGCCGAGTTCCTGCAACCGTTCTTCATATGTTTTAGCCTCCAGTCCCCTAATCATCTTTGTTGCTCTTCTCTGCACTCTTTCTAGAGTCTCAACATCCTTTTTACATCATGGCGACCAAAACTGAATGCAATATTCCAAGTGTGGCCTTACCAAGGCATTATAAAGTGGTATTAACACTTCACATGATCTTGATTCTATCCCTCTGTTTATGCAGCCCAGAACTGTGTTGGCTTTTTTAGCAGCTGCTGCACACTGCTGGCTCATATCTAAATGATTGTCCACTAGGACTCCAAGATCCTTCTCACAGTTACTACTATTGAGCAAAGTACCAACAGATACCGTACCTGTGCATTTTGTTTTTCTTGCCTAAATGTAGAACCTTACTAATATAATAAGAATTTTTAAAGAATTGTTAAAGAATTGCTCATTAACCCAAATTTCATTAAATCTGAATTTACAGATAGTCCCCGACTTACAAGCATTGTAAGTGACCGTTCGAAGTTACAACAGCACTGAAAAAAGTGACTTAGAACCATTTTTCCACACTCATGACCGTTGCAACATCCCCATAGTCATGTGATCAAAATTTGAATGCTTGGCAACTGGTTCATATATATGAGAATTACACTGTCCTGGGGTCATGTGACCATCTTTTGCAACTTTCTGACAAGCAAATTCAATGGAGTAATCAGATTAATTTAACAACTGCATTACTAAGTTAACAACTGCAGTGATTCACAAAATGGGGCAAAACAACTGTCTTGCTTAGCAACATAAATTTGTTGCTGAATTGTGGTTTTAAGTTGAGGACTATCTGTATGTCGTTTATGTAACTTCATCCATACGGCGTAAATGTACCCAAATCCTCAGAATGCCTCTGAATACAGTGGACTTTGCTATTATGTAGGGATGGTATCCGGATGAAAAATATCTCTTGTAAAGCCAATTGAACCAAGATCCATTAAAATGTGTATCCTTTAAGCTAGTTTTTATAAAAACACAGTTCTGAGTATAATTGTGCTCCGATCTGTGTATAGGTTCAGAAAGTTTGAGTTGGGTAAGATCACATTAAAATACAAAAACCAATTTCTCCCACTGCCAGTAATTGCTATCATCATCATTGTGATTAACTGCAGTTTTCTTTTTCTTTCCTCAGCTGCCAAGGTTAGATTGGCTTTTTAAAACAAAGTTCTATAGTCTTTGTTGGAATAAAGGCAACTATTACTTGTTCATTTTGCGTTGAAATATTTCACAGCATTTCTTCTACAACCTGAATTATATTATTCCCCTCTTTTTTTTTTGGTTAAAGAAAAAAAGAAAATAACTTTGGAATTGTCGGGATAAGTCAAGATCAGCAAAATTTACAATTCACAGACTTTTCTTGCTAATAACCTCTTAGGCACTCTTATAATTCAAGCTAATTATGTAGAGACTGACTTTTGGGTATACTTCAAACCTATTTAAGGAATTACCATATCTCAGCAATACTGGCAAGACAAGCTACTGTATATAAACAGAGAGAAAACCTCACACTCGTTAGCACCGATGACGTTACCTTGTTGGTTAATGAAAGGTCTTCTAGCGAACAGCCAAGCTCAGATTTCACACTTCAGTTACTACTTATAGAGCATTTTCTCTCCTTTCATGTTAGCAGTGCTCCATGTCTTTAGTGAGTCTCATGAACATAGAATAACAGAGTTGGAAGGGACCTTGGCGATCATCTAGTCCAAATCCCTGCACAAGCAGGACAGTCTATATTTCAGACAAGTGGCTGTCCCATCTCTTCTTGAAAGCCTCCAGTGATAGGGCACCCACAACTCCTGAAGGCAAGGCATTCCACTGGTTGATTGTTCTCACCATTAGGAAATTTCTTCTTAATTCTAGGTTGCTTCTCTTCTTGATTAGTTTCCAACCATTGATTCTTGTCTTGTCTTCTGGTGCTTTGGAAAATAAGTTGACCCCCTTTTCTTTGTGGCAGCTCTTCAATTACTGGAACATTGCTACCATATCTCCTCTAGTCCTTCTTTTCACTAGACTAGACATATCTAATTCCTTGGTTGATTTGACACAGAGCTGTTGAACAATTGTCCCTTGGCCAATGAATTCATGTAGCAGCAGGGAACTGAAGAATGAAGCTATTTTAAGCCACTGTATGCTCGCTCCTCAACACGAAGTGGAGAACCTTCTTATATCTATAGGCATTTCATTTTGTTGCTCCTTACTCCCATTCTCACCATGATATAATAGACATTTTGCCTTCTGCTTCTCAGTTTTGCAATTAGAAAGCTACTGAGTGCTGAGACCACCAACCTGCCTGCCTTGAAACACTCCAGTTCACAATGTTACTCCCATAATTATAAGAGCAAGGCCAAATGAAAGAAAATGGCATCCCCTTTTCTGCTAATTAAAAAAATGCACACAAATAGTGACACAAGGGCAGTTTATCATCAGCTGGTATTCAATGCAGAATAGCTTATACTTCCTAAGGTGTGTTACCAGATTACAACCCCCCAAGTCACAAACTGGCACCAAAAATATCTGTTTAAAATAGGATTTATAGCTGATTAAAACATAATAACAAAGAAAACAAAGACTGGCCTTAAACTTAAAGGAGAGCACAAACAAACAAACAAACAAAAAACAATAGGTAAGGTCATCTAAAATGAATATTGATTCTCAAGATTAAAACTGCAAGGTTTGAGCACCTCCAAAGTAAAATCAGATTTTAGCACTACACAAATATATGCTGTATTTAGAAAACCTGGTCCATTGGAAGAGTTCACTAAGCAGGCAGCAGCTGCTCCTGGAGAAATTCGAAAAGCAAAAAGCTTTCATTTCTTTGGATGTTATATTAACTACTGACCAGGAGGAGGCACTATACAATCAATTTCATTATTCCTGGAATTCCTCTGGTCTAGATGTCTTCTGTTATAGATGTTGTATACTCAACCCTTTAATGGGATTTGAACCTACACGGCATGCACTTGTTGATTATATAGTATGTTTACCTTTAGAGCAGGGGTGAAATTCAGCAGGTTCTGGACAACCGGTAGTGGAAATTTTGAGTATTTTGGAGAACCGGCAAATACCACCTCTGGCTGGCCTCAGAGTGCGGTGGGAATGGAGATTTTGCAATATCCTTCCCCCAGGAGAGGGGAGGGAATGGGGATTTTGCAGTATCCTTCCCCTGCCATGCCCACCAAGCCACTCCATGCCCACCAAGTCACGCCCATAGAACTGCTAATAAAAAAAAATTGGATTTCACCACTGCTTTAGAGCTATCAGTAGCTTTCAAGGAAGGATGATCTGGAAGAAGTTATGTGAGGAATTCTGTCCTTTTTCATATATTCCCATTCTAAGGGACTTTTTCTGATCTTTGTTGGTCTGAGCCTCATGCTAAAGGCTTCAAGAACACCTTCTCAAATGGGAAGGGACACAACACCATTTATCTTTTGTCTGCAACACAGTCTTTTCAGCAATCCCAAGAAGTTCCCATACCAGTTTACAGTCTGATTCAGCTGATTCTGAGGATACAGATAAACCCCCAAGTGACTCAAAGAGAGTGCTAATGACCAGATGACTGCAAAGAATATAAATCCTTCCATTCTCCACCAATCATTTAGCACTGAAGACATTTCTTGGATGAGAAGTGAAACATTTTCAAACAAACAAACAAAAAAAGTCGAGAAAGTTCAGTTGCCTTTAAAAAAGACACCTTTGGGTTAGACAGCCTTTCTTTCCATATTACTAGAGTGCTCTGAGACTATTTAACAAAAGAATGGTTTCTTTTTTTCAAGAAAAATAAATCTAAACTTCCAAGGGGACAGGTGCAAGGAATGAGTCACCCAGTCTTTTGAAAGGACTTTTTTTTCCCAGTAGCAGGGCACCATTTTTAAACACAAGTTTTCCTTACTTAAAAAAAAAATGCTTGTGCCAGTTTTAACATTGAGCAAAAAATAGTTGCTATGTCTATGTTATGGGAAAATAATATTCTCTATTTTTAACAGATAATTTTAACTTCACCAAAGCAATTATCCGAAGTTATTTTTAGTGGGTTATGACATGTTTTAAAAAGTCCATTTTTCTTGCTTGCACACAAGGCAAAATCATCCTCTATTACTATTACTGCCTCTTCTCCCTTTTCAAGACTTGGTTTCAAAATTCCACAGGAAATTAAATAATTTCTCACACATTTGATAGAGGATGGGAAGAAGACAGAGGTTCTGCTTTGTTCTTTATTACAAGATGTCCAAGGCAATTGGTTTAATAGGTCAGCTATCATAATTACATGCAATACTGTGTTAATAAAATGCATGTGAGACATATATCGTCTATGAATATTAACTCCATTAAGCCCCATTTATCATTCCCTTATCTTGTACCTTGGGAAGGTTGGCATATTTTTACATGTTTTCAAAATGAATACAATTAATTATTGTCTGCATGAAGGCAGATAGCTTTATTACTTTATTTTGACACGGCCTTGCAACTTAGTTGAAGACTTCTATCATGGAAGTAGACCAAGCAAGTTCACTGAAACAGAAATTATCATGAAATAACCATCAGAAATGCATGAAGTCCTTTACTGAAGAACTAAAAAAGCAGTACCGAAGAAGTAAGGAAGTTGCAGTTTATGACTCTCATATGTCTTTATTGTCTTGCACAGAAAGATCAATACAGTAGTTGCAGGCTAATACATACTTGCCATAATTCTCATTCTCATTCGCACATGTATATATTTATGGCCCAGTGAAGATGTTACAGTGAAGATGTTATACACAGCAACTGCTGTGTATAAACACTTCTTGGCTTGGTGAAATAGAACCATTTCTTATATTTGTTACTTGGATGAATAACAAAATGTCCCAATTTAATAAACTTTGGTCTAGTTGCCTTCATTTATCCTTTTTAGATGCTTTTGGCCTGGATGATTGAGTTTTCAATGACATATTTCAATACATTTTGGGGACAAACCCCTGCAGTTGGTATGGCAAGAGTTAGTACATTCCAATGACTATCTGGTTCTCTGCCTAACTTATTTTTTTTCATTTTGACTGAAGAAGTTATGTGGATGAGTAACAAAACGTCTCAGTTTAATAAACGGTCCAGTTGCCATGATTTAATCTTTTTAGACACCCACCACACTTTTTTTTCTTGTCAGTTTCTCAAAGACTTCCTGGACAAGTCCTGCAGTTTTCCTGGCATGATTTTAGAAGTGGTTTGTAATGCTTCCTTCCTGGGGTTGAGAGGGAGTGTGAATCGCCCAAGGTCACCCAGTTGGTTTTGTGCCCATGTTCATGTTTTAACCACTATAACAAACTGGTACACACACACACACACACACACACACACACACCATCAAACGGATTGAGCCTGCCAGCTGATGTCTGTTAATAGGGGCGTGCATAAGTGCACAAAAGTGCCTACCGTTCCTGTCCTATTGTTTCCTTTCAATATATGTTCCTGTATATAATGTTATGACAAAATAAATTTTTTAAAAAATAGCTTGCTTAATAGTGACATATTCCTATTATTATATTGGAATCAAAGCTAAACAAATAACCAGGTATAGTATAGTATAAGAATGATACTATACTATAATATAGCATAATATAGTAAAGGATAATATAGTTAACGTGGTATAGCATGGCATGGCATGGCATGGCATAGCAATAGTATAAGACAGATTGATCTTATTGTTTCACACAGTAGAATGGAAGAGTGCACAGTAGGGAGTATTCAGAAACCATGGTTTCAACTACTTATGTGACTATTTTTTACAATAGGTTACACTGCCTCAAACTGAGATGGAGCATGAATTGAAAATCAATGCAGCTGGGTCAGGTTGCATCTGATCATACAGGACTGTTAAACTCCCGACTGGCAGGCCAGATGCGTCATGCACTGGCCACACCCACGTCCAGTTTAGCGAAGGGGGGAAAAGTCTTGATATAATACTTGATGCTGCCATGATGACCCGAGTTTGACATCCCTGCTCTAGTAGGAGATGTTGACTTATGTAGTAGGTGGGTGAATTTCACAGAGCCTTGAGGGCCCATTAAGCTCTATTCCTTAGACTTTATTGGTTCAATTCGATTTATGAACTGTAGTATGCCAAAGAATCTGAGTAGAAACAGTAGTTTCCAGAGGTGGGAACTATTAGAATAGAATAGAATTTTTATTGGCCAAGTGTGACTGAACACACAAGGAATTTGTCTTGGTGCATATGCTCTCAGTGTACATAAAAGAAAAGATACGTTCATCAAGGTACAACATTTACAACACAATTGATGGTCAATATATCAATATAAATCATAAGGATTGACAGCCACAAGTGTTTTTTTTAAAATTTATTTACATTTATATCCCGCCCTTCTCCGAAAACTCAGAAGACTCCGAAGACTTATACCTTACAGTGTATAAGGCAATAGTCTCATTCTATTTGCATATTTACAAAGTCAACTTATTGCCCCCCCAAAAAATCTGGGTCCTCATTTTACCTACCTTATAAAGGATGGAAGGCTGAGTCAACCTTGGGCCGGGCTTGAACCTGCAGTAATTGCAGGCTGCTGTGTTCTAATAACAGGCTTCTTTACAGCCTGAGCTACCACGGCCCACAGTCATACAGTCATAAGTGGAAAGAGATTGGTGATGGGAACTATGAGATGATTAATAGTAGTGCAGATTCAGTAAATAGTCTGACAGTGTTGATGGAATTATTTGTTTAGCAAGTGATGGCCTTCAGGAAAAAACTGTTCTTGTGTCTAGTTGTTCTGGTGTAGTGCTCTATAGCGTCGTTTTGAGGGTAGGGGTTGAAACAGTTTATGTCCAGGATGCGAGTGATCTGCAAATATTTTCACGGCCCTCTTCTTGATTCGTGCAGTATACAGGTCCTCAATGGAAGGCAGGTTGGTAGCAATTATTTTTTCTGCAGTTCTAATTATCCTCTGAAGTCTGTGTTTTTCTTGTTGGGTTGCAGAACCGAACCAGACAGTTATAGAGGTGCAAATGACAGACTCAATAATTCCTCTGTAGAACTGAATCAGCAGCTCCTTGGGCAGTTTGAGCTTACTGAGTTGGCGCAGAAAGAACATTCTTTGTTGTCCTTTTTTAATGATGTTTTTGATGTTAGCTGTCCATTTGAGATCTTGCGATATGATAGAACCTAGAAATTTGAAGGTTTCTACTGTTGATACTGTGTTGTCAAGTATTGTGAGAGGTGGAAGTATGGAAGGGTTTCTCCTAAAGTCTGCCACCATTTCTACGGTTTTGAGTGTGTTCAGTTCCAGATTGTTTTGGTTGCACCACAAGGCTAGTCGTTCGACCTCTCGTCTATATGCGGATTCGTCATTGTCTCGAATGAGACCAATCACTGTTGTGTCATCTGCGAACTTCAGTAGCTTAACAGATGGATCATTGGAGATGCAGTCATTGGTATACAGAGAGAAGAGAAGTGGGGAGAGCACACAGCCTTGGAGGGGGCCCTGTGCTAATTGTACAGGTATTTGATGTGATCTTGCTTAGCTTCACCTGCTGCTTCCTGTTTGTTAGGAAGTATATTATCCTATATACTGAAAGATTCTCTGAGAAAAGCATAATTATACAGCAGGGTTTGTCTTCTGGTAGCTGTAACTGCTTTGCGCAGCACGTTGATGATAAAATTGTTCAGCTTTGTCAATGTGTAAACTTTTCATAGGCAGAGTCCATGGTGACTAGTGAGGCAATATCTAGTCAATTAGCTAGGACTTCCGTTGGCCAATGGATTTTAATGAAGTGTAATGGTTCTTACTAGGATATCTTTTGCCAGTTATGAATTAGATACACGATCCTCCTAACTTTGGAGAAGAATGGGGTGGGGTGGTCAGCTAGATCATAGGGGTGATCATTGCTCCACTTCCTGAAGCAATTGTTTATACAGCCTTGGATGAGGATGTCCTGTGCCTCTGACTAAGATTTGTATTGGATAATCATTAACAAGTCTTCAATCTCCATATGAACTGAGTAAACACACCGAGGAATCCTTGGGTGATCTCTGAACTTGGTTGTTTTCTTGCAGATATTTGTAGATATCAAACTAGGTTGTTGGTGCTAGTAAAGATTTTTTTTTTTTTTAGATTTTTATACCGCCCTTCTCCCGAAGGACTCAGGGCGGTGTACAGCCAAAAAGATAAAAAACTAAATATATATACAATTAAAAACAAAAATTTAAAACAGAGCATATTACAAAGGCTGACATTAAAAATTTAAAAATTTAAAAACCCTAAAACAATAAACCCCAATTAAAATTTAATAAAACTATTAAGCCAGTCCTGCTTGAATAAATAAGTATGTTTTTAGCTCACGGCGAAAGGTCCGAAGATCAGGCACTTGGCGTAGGCCAGGGGGAAGTTCGTTCCAGAGCTAGGAGCTCCAACAGAGAAGGCCCTGCCCCTGGGGGCTGCCAGCTGACATTGTTTGGTGGACGGCACCCTGAGAAGACCCTCTCTGTGTGAGCGTACGGGTCGGTGGGAGGCATAAGGTAACAGCAGGCGGTCCCGTAAGTACCCGGGTCCTAAGCCATGGAGCGCTTTAAAGGTGGTAACCAAAATCTTGAAGCGCACCCGAAAGACTACAGGAAGCCAGTGCAGACTGCGTAGCAGTGGTGTTACGTGGGAGCAACGAGTGGCTCCCGCTACTACTCATGCAGCCGCATTCTGAACTAACTGCAGCCTCTGGGTGCACCTCAAGGGCAGCCCCATGTAGAGAGCATTGCAATAATCCAAACGAGAAGTGACCAGAGCGTGAGTGACCGTGCATAAGGCATCCCGGTCAAGGAAGGGACGCAACTGGCGAACCAAGCGTACTTGGTAGAAGGCCTCCTGGAGACGGCCGCCAGGTGTTCATCAAAAGATAGCCGTCCATCAGGAGGACGCCCAAGTTGCGTACCCCCTCCCTTGGGGCCAATAACTCGCCCCCAACAGCCAGCCGCGGTTGCAGCTGACTGTACCGGGGTGCCAGCATCCACAGCCACTCCGTCTTGGAGGGATTGAGCTTGAGTCTGTTTCTCCCCATCCAGACCCGTATGGCTTCCAGGCACTGGGACAGCACTTCGACAGCTTCGTTGGGGTGGTCCGGGGTGGAAAAGTACAGCTGAATATCATCAGCGTGCAGATGGTAACTCACCCCGAAACCACTGATGACCTCCCCCAGCGGCTTCATATAGATGTTGAACAGGAGAGGCGAGAGAATCGACCCCTGAGGCACCCACAAGTAAGGCGCCTTGCGGACGACCTCTGCCCCCCTGTCAAGACCGTCTGTGACCGGTCAGAGAGATAGGAGGAGAACCACCGATAAACGGTGCCTCCCACTCCCAATCTCTCCAACCGGTGCAGCAGGATACCATGGTCGATGGTATCAAAAGCCGCTGAGAGATCTAATAGGACCAGGGCAGAGGAACAAGAGTGAAGAGTGAAGTTTGCTCTCAAGTAATACCCCCATCAAGGAACTACCAAACAAGCTGACAGTATATAGCCAAACCACAGAACCTCTTAAGGCCACTCTCACCAATACTGGCAGGGCAAGCCACCAGAATATAAATCTGAGCACAAACTCCAAATTATTTCCAAACATGGGAAGGCAAC
The DNA here is from genome assembly GCF_028640845.1 of Ahaetulla prasina. Lineage (NCBI taxonomy): Eukaryota > Metazoa > Chordata > Lepidosauria > Squamata > Colubridae > Ahaetulla > Ahaetulla prasina. Next base: position 161,729,985 of record NC_080539.1, read on the forward strand.
TAACTTCTGCAAGAAAGCAAGCACACTCAGAGACCACCAAGGACCTCTCATTTCAACCCTGAGCTACAAATATTCTCCTTTACAGGAAGCAGACTATCTATTTCAGTGTTTCACATTAAGCCATTGTGTAATCAGAATAGAGGTATATGCATTGTTTTTTTGCATGTTATGATTCTTTTTAAAAAAATATCACTATGTTCTTAGCATCATATGATAGTCTTCACAATTCAGAGTAGTTTGACAGAGCAGTAATTCTTTTCTAATCAGAATCTCTGGTATGATTCCTTCTGGAAGAAATGCCTTTGCAACAGTATTGTTAAAGCTTAGGCATCCCATTCAGAACCTGATTATCTTTCTACATTTTCATACAAAATGGATTAACGTGTCCCAGTTTTTATTATGTTTTCAACACTTGTCATTTGCCATTAAATTGACACTATGAAAATGTATTGCGGATCGCTATGAATGGACAGAATGCAGTGGTATATAGAAGAAACAGTAAAGAAAGGATAATTTATGTCCCAGTCACAGAGATAATAATAATAATGCTGAAATAAAAATTACACTTTGGACAAAACAATCATTTTGTGAAACAGAGATATAGGAAAGCAACTAAACTGTAAACTCATAAACTATGCAGAGCTCATAATGCTCAAAGATCTGATTTTCACAAACGTGCTCTGAAGTTCAGGAATTTCTGTTTAAGGAATTTCAGATTTTAAGGTTGGGAAACCGTTTCCTTGAGATCTAAGGAATCTGTTTTCAATCAAGAAAGACAATATATGGAAAACATCAATCGTTTGCTTAGCAAATATTGCTAAAAGAAGTTATGACAATTTCTTCTTCCCTTTGTTCAGTTAGATTAAGAATATGCTCTAGCCAAGTATGATCCTAGTGAAATAGGAATGGGGCAACTTACCACAGCCAACTCGCTGTGGCAAACTCAGTGGGACCAATGCACCATGGACAACTCACCGCAGCCAATTCACCATGGGCGACTTGGTGCAGGAAAACTCCCCACAGCCAATGCACCGTGAGACAACTCGTTGCAGGACAAATGAACAATTCTATTTAATTATTTAAAATAAATAAGAATTATTTTAATTTTTTCTATTCATATTTCATTCTGTCCCTCCTTTTGCATCCTTTCTTTAATGGTTCTATTCCGCCATTCCTTTGATATTAGTGTAACTCTTGTCCTGCAGTGAACTGTCCTGTGGTAAGATGGCCATGGTGAGTTGTCCTGCAGCGAGTTGGCCATGGCAAAGCTGGCTGCGGCGAATTGTCATAGACCCGTTTCCAGCACATACACTTCAAAGAGGGGAGTCAAACCAGAAGGTCCTTATCAAGTGACCAGAAAAAAAAACAGGCCAATTCGATTATGGGAGACAATCATTCAGTTACCAAGGCTCTGCGCTATTTACAGCTTCAAAGATTATAGCAACACTATTAACCGGTGAATGATTTGAATGCTTGATCTGGCACCTTCACATTATACTAATTTTAAGTTTCCAGATGATCTGACATCGTAGTATAGTTTAGTTGTCATTCTGCTAAACAATAATTCTATCTTGTCTAGACTACATTTTATGTTCTTTATCTGAAATCAAACCACCACCATACTCGGGTAACTATTAGTTACTACTAGTACACTGGATTTTCACAAGAATGACAAGCTCAGGTGAGAACCCATGGTGAAAACACCTGGACTGGACATGGTTATCTGCCTAGCAATAGGTCATGTTATCAACAATAAAATTTATTTAAAGGAAAACCAAACACAGTATTCTTGTGCACCTCTAAAAAAAAATTGACATCAGATTAATAAAGCTTACTAGCTACATTTGCAGAGTTATGGAGGTAATGTGGAAGTAGAACTGGAAGTATGGAATGACATTCTAAAAATCTGTGCTCTAAATTATTCTAAAAGTCATGACACAAGAGATTTAAGTGGCAAGAAAGCACAGAGGTTGTCAGTCCAGCACGGTAATTTTTCATTCAACTCAAAACATTTTTTTCCTAACTTCTGTTCCATCTGAAACAGTTCAGCTTCTTTTTCATTACAGGTTAGACACTGCATTTTGTGTGTGCTCGTGTAGGTGGGGTGGGGGCAGCATTCTTCAAATTTCTAGGCAGACAGGCATTTCAAGGTACAAATATTACTCAGGTCTGGCTATTACACTTATAGTTTATTCAGAAGCAAGACGGATGAGTGCAAAAATCTGTTTCTCGCAGTATAATGTAGGGCTGCCCAGAGTATATCACCCACTCACTTGCTCATTTATAACATATATTCCTCAGAAACTTGTAAAATGGCATTAAATGTATTTCACTGTGTCACCAAGAATTCATTGGAGCTCATAGTAATGCATACGCTTTTCTCTTCAGCTGGATGCGTGTTTCATTTCTGCCTGACACAATCATCTGACAAGCAGGCCCTGCACTGGCAATGTTGAATATTTTCAAAGTCATGTAAATTAGGTTGACAGATCCATAAACATAAAATGGCAGGCATACCACAGCAATGCTTGTTAAGACACACTAATGGCATATAATAAACACATGAGTCTGGGACTATTTATAATGTGTTGATATATGCGCATTGTAGAAAAGGAAAGAGAGAGAGACAGAGAGAGAGAAAAGGTGAACTTTGGTGGAACATAATGGGAGCTCAGATATTGTTTACAAATGCTAGAGGTTAATGGTATGTAAAAGCTGTTGTAGAATCTTTAAATGATTCTTTTGCCCTCCACGAAAGGTGCTTCTTTTACCAAGTACGCATAGAAGTCACCCTTGGATGGTGTTTTTCAAATCTTTTGGAGCTGATATTTCAAGTGCACCGTGACTGCTTCTTATCTTCTTTTACATTTAAAGTAAAAGAAATGTTATTAAATTGTCAGATAGGTAAAATGTGTAGTTTGAGCTAGGCGAGATATCTCAGTGGGAATACTGAAACCACTGGATATCATGTTTTATTTTACTGGAGATCTGTTGGAATACAGTTTTCATGTATTCTGTACAAAAACTACAGCAGTATTCAACCAGTAGATGGCAGTGTTTATAAGTTTGCATATACATACATACACACACACACACACACACACACACACACACACACACACACATATATACACACACACATACATACATACATACTCAGAACAAAGAAAAACAGTGTGTGTGTGTGTGTGTGTGTGTGTGTGTGTGTGTGTATGTGTATATATGTGTATATATATATGGGGACGCGGTGGCTCAGGGGTAGGACGTTGAGCTTGTCGATCAAAAGGTCGGCAGCTCAGCGGTTCGAATCCCTGGTGCTGCCGTGTAACGGGGTGAGCTCCCGTTACTTGTCCCAGCTTCTGCCAACCTAGCAGTTTCGAAAGCACATAAAAATGCAAGTAGAAAAAATAGGGACCACCTTTGGTGGGAAGGTAACAGCGTTCCATGCGCCTTTGGCATTGAGTCATGCCGGTCACATGACCACAGAGACATCTTCGGACAGCGCTGGCTCTTCGGCTTTGAAACGGAGATGAGCACCACCCCCTAGAGTCGGCAACGACTAGCACGTATGTGCGAGGGGAACCTTTACCTTTACTTATATATGTATATATATTACACACACACTATGTTTTTTTTTGTTTTGTTCTGAGTAGAATTTCCTGTTTCCTGTTGCAGTTAAGCAGAAAGGCCCATGTGGACTGTGCACTTGTTCTATAAGGCTATATTCAGAATTTCTAACAAGATCTTAGATGCATCCTAAATTCTGGATGTGAAATAATTGGCTGTCAGTATAAAAAGTTGATTTCCAGAGTAATACAGGAGATTGTTATGTAAATAGTAAATTGCAAGCTTCTCTGTTATCAATGACAGACTACAGGAAGACATTTGGAAAGAAGAAAGAAAGTCTTTGCTCTAATGCCAACAGATCTTGGTTTCTAAATAAGAAGTTCTTCCGTTGCTGGAATCTTTATAATAATTTTCTTCACAATATATTTTGCTAGACAAGACTTTGTAAGAATTGAGCTTGAAAAGAATCACCTTTGGTTTTATGCAGCTGCTAAATAACTTAGCAGTAGCAAGAACATAACTCATAAAATCATCTGCTACAATGTCCTTCCTGTCGAAGACTACTTCAGCTTCAATCGCAACAATACACGAGCAGACAATAGATTTAAACTTAATGTTAACCGCTCCAATCTTGATTGTAGAAAATATGATTTCAGTAACAGAGTTGTTAATGCCTGGAATGCACTACCAGACTCTGTGGTCTCTTCCCAAAATCCCCAAAGCTTTAACCAAAGACTATCTACTATTGACCTCACCCCATTCCTAAGAGGTCTGTAAGGAGCGTGCATAAGAGCACCAGTGTGCCTACCGTTCCTGTCCTAATTTTCCCTTTGATTGTATCCAATTCGTATGGTTATTTCATGCTTATACTTATATATACTGTTGTGTTTGACAAAATAAATAAATAAATAAAATAAAAAAAACACAATGAATTTTGTATCATTAAGAAAAGCTTATGATAATCAGAAGGGCAGCTTCTAGGTGAGGATCTATGGCAGACTAGGCCTCCCTAAAGGAAAAAGGACAGAAAACCTGTAGAGATTGGCAGCTAGATGATAAATTCTGGTTAGCATAGTCTTTCTGGACAAAAGAGATTGTGATTATCAACTTGCACTGTGGATACTTGGTTTTTGTGAACTGAATGCAGGAATTGACGTTTTTGTGATCTATTTAGGAACTGAAGGGTTTCAATCAAGCTCACATCCGTAATATAGACACCAGAAAAGTGGCAGAAACAGGAGAGGAGACAATTTGCTAGAGCCACCCACAGGAGAGGAATTACACCAGATTTGTTTAAGAAAATGCTTTAGGATTTAGGCAACATGTTATCTAAATCGCCTGATTGTAAATTGACTAAATCACTTGATAGTAAATTGATTAATTCACTTGATGCTAAATTGAAAGCTTTTGAGAAAAAAAAAGAATGGATGAAAGATTTGTAAAGATGAAAGGGGAGATGAAAGAAGTTAGGAAGATGGAAAGCTCTATAAAACAAGTGTCTAGAGGTGTAAATGAAATTATGCCAAAGTGGATATTCTGAATAGTAAGTAGAAGTTATACACAGCTGGAAAAAGAGTTACTGTAGATAATTTGGCACTAATGGAACTAAGATAATTTTGTTTGAGATTTAGAGTAATGCCAGAGGATTCAAGTGAAGATATTAGGGAAAAAATATTAAATGCATTTGCCAGTGGGGTGGGGGCGGGAATTGAGATAAGGATACAGAAGAAAAAATTGAAAAAATATATAGAATAAATACAAGAATAAGAAATATTCCAAAGGATGACTTTTTTTTTTGAAATTTTTTTTATTTATTTTAACAGAAAAAAACCCAGTATCAAATCAATCGAAACAATTTACAACGTGCTGCATGGGTATTAACATATCTTCTTGTGCATTCACAAAATAAACATCTCTTTCATACGTATATTTTATATTATCTTTTCTAACATTTCTTTCCATCTAACCAATGATAAAATAAATCCCATATTTTATAGTATTGCTTATCTTCTTGCTCTCTAATTTCAAATGTTAATTTACTCATCTCTGTACATTCCATCGTTTTTCTAATTATTTCATCTTGCAAAGGTAACTTCTCATTTTTCCAATTTTTAGCAAACACAATCCTAGCTGCTGTAATAATATTCACAATCAAATATTTTATATCTCTAGTGTATATCTCAGGTATAATTCCCAACAGAAAGACTTCTGGCTTAAAATCAATATGTTTTTTAATCATTTTTTCTAGCCACGTGTATATTTTAGTCCAGTATCTTTTTGCTTCAACGCACGTCCACCACATGTGGTAGTATGATCCAGGCGTCTGATGACACTTCCAACATTTTTCAGATTTGTCCTTGAACATTCTAGCAATTCTTGTCGGGGGTAAATGCCACCTGTAAAACATCTTGTACAAATTCTCTTTAAATGCTGTAGACATTGTCATTTTATAATTATACAGCCACAATTTCTGCCAAGCCTCTAAATCTATCCCATGACCAAAATTCTTCCCCCAAGCAATCATTGTCTCTTTTACTTGTTCTTCCTCCAATTTCACCTCTAATAAATATCCATACAATTTCTTAATCAAATTGTCATCAGAGCCTGTTAAGATCTCATCAAAACTGGTTATATTGTTATAAAAGCCTTCTGTTTTTACATCTTTATTATGTCTGGATTGTATTTGCAAATATGAAAACCAATTCCAAGGGATGACTTTGTGCACTATGTCAGGAGGAAAACAAGAGATCAAATTTTTGCAGTAGATTTTAATACAAAATTGAAGATTGATAATAAAAATGTAATTGTTAAATAAATTCTTATTAGAATGTGCATGAGAAAAAGTATTTTTTTTACTGAAAGACTAAAATGAAAGAAGATTTCAAAGGAACAAATTGAATTTTTATTTTTAAATAGCAGAGGTTTTGAATGAATTCTGTCCAGGAAGCAGGATAACTTTTTTAAAAAAAAAAAAAGAATTGAATAAGACTCAAATGGAAGTATCAAAGATACTATACAAAAACCTATTCAGATGTAACAAGAAACTGAAAGTGATGATACTTAATTAGGTTCAATAGGTACTGATATTTTTAAAGATTTGGGTTGATTATGAATTACAAAGGCTTCATGTGGAATTTAAATGGAACAAATGTTCATCAAGAGAGAAACGTATTAAACTTTTTTAAAAAAAAAAAAGAATTGAAGAAGTCTCAAATGGAAGTATCAAAGACACTATACAAAAACCTATTCAGATGTATCAAGAAACTGAAAGTGATGATACTTAATTAGGTTCAATAGGTACTGATATTTTTAAAGATTTGGGTTGATTATGAATTACAAAGGCTTCATGTGGCATTTAAATGGAACAAATGTTCATCAAGAGAGAAACATATTAAACTTTTTTTAAAAATTGCCTACAAGAGACACATATTAGAAAAAAGGACTAAAATATTTGATTTATAAAAATGTGGGTGAAGAATTTATTTCAGCAGGAATAACAACAATTAGAGGAATGGAATTCTTTTATATATCTACCCCCAAATAAAATCAGAACTTATATTATAGTAGATTTATTTGGATGTAAATAATTTGCATGGGAAATTATTTTGATATTGGGATATTACGTATCTCAAATAAGGATAAAGGATTTATGGAGAGACTAATATGTTTTTCTTATGTATTTGTTAGAGGATTGAAATGGAATCATCTCCCCACAACTGGATAATACTTCTGAGAAAAAAGAAAAGAAAATTACTCAAGGCAAATTACCAAAAGTCTTCTTTAATAGACAATGTAGAGCTTGCTGATATATGGAGACAGAAAAACAGCACTTCAAGAGAGCATTTGCACTTTTCTGAATAACATACTATTTCAAAATAGACATGATTTGGATTATGAAGAATTTGGCTATTAAGATTCACAAACTGTAGATTTTACCACGGACTTTTCAAGTCATAATCTTGTGGCTTTGGTTTGTAAAATGTAATCCAGTTCTTTTAGATGGAGACTAAATGAAATGGTGCTTCCTAAAAAGCACCGGGGGAGGCTTTAAAAATAAAATAAAATAATTATTTTGAAATAATTTAGATCTTCTGATAACAGCTCAGTACATTGATTTAAGAATGGTCTGAGATGCAAATAGAGCTTTTATCAAAAGTTATTTCAGACAGCACAATAATGAACTCAAAAAGAGGCAAGAGAAAATGGAATCTAATTTGGATGACATCAAAAGAAAAATTAACAAAATTTCCAAAGAAAATAAGTATTTTTCAATAAATTAAGTTTTTACTATGACAATTATCTATATTAACAGTAAGAGAAATGGAAATAAAAAGGAACTATGTAAAGCTGGAAAAAAAACCTTTGAGATTGGCAAACAAAGGAAATGGTTGGCATATAAATTATGAAAAAAAGGATACTGAAACTACAAGAGAGAGATACCGTATTAACAGATAATAACAACAATGCAACAAGCATTTCATCAATATTATTCTAACTTGTGTAAAGGAGAGGACATTTCTTTGGAGAAAATAGATGAATACCTAAAGAAATGAAATTTACCAAGGATTACAGACATACAGAAACAGATTATAAATGGACCTATAACAATAAGGGAAGTTTCTGAAGCTGTAAAAAAAAAAAGATTAAACCAGGAAAGGTGTCTGGACCAGACGGATTACTAGGGTCTTCTTATAAATGTTTTGAGGATGAATTTTCACAACCTTTAGAAAATCCAATGAATACTATTTTAGAGAGTCATGATGTAACTTCAGAGAAAGAGGTAATTTTATAATTTACTTATAACTGCTGTAAAGTAGATCAGAAGCCATTTTTAATATATTCTTTTTCTTTCTTTTCTCTTTTTCTTAGGAGGAACAGGAATCTTATCTAGGTTCAGAGAACCTTTCTCACAAGCCATAGGATGCTGTTACCAAGATTTGTCAGCAATATTAGGTTACATTAGGAATACCTTGTCTGGGCAACAACCTCCAGACAAATGTCTATGAAGATTCTCACTCATCCAGGTCATGGTTGTCCTAAAGGTGCTTTTTCCCCCCAAGAGGCAACTGGACTTTCTGTTTTTTCTTTGAAGATCTTTCGCTTCTCATCCAAGAAGCTTCTTCAGCTCTGATTGGAAGGTGGGGAATGGAAGGGTTTATACTTCCCACCAGGGGTGAAATCCAGCAGGTTCTGGAGAACCAGTAGTGGAAATTTTGAGCAGTTCAGAGAACCGGCAGATACCACCACTTGCTGGTCCCAGAGTTGGGTGAGAATGGAGATTTTGCAATATCCTTCCCCCAGGAATGGGGAGGGGGGAGAATGGGGATTTTGCAGTATCCTTCCCCTGCCATGCCCACCAAGCCACGCCCACAGAACCGGTAGCAAAAAAAATTGGATTTCACCACTGCTTCCCACCATCCAGTCAGAGCTAAAGGAGCTTCTTGGAGCAACTTTGGGACAACTTCCAGACAACCATTAGGTGGCAGCAAAAACAAAACAAAACAGTGGTTTTACCGCCATCTAGGGATTATTTAGAGGTTTACATCTCAACTATAGTATGCCTGACTATATGGGATTAATACAGTTGACAGTACGAAATAGCTCACAGTGTTTCTGTTACATGGAGATGTACACAACAGAATATAGCTTAAATTCAGACCAGGTCTAACCCAGCATGTTAGAAAGAAAATGATTCTCCAGCACCTTAAATGGAGATCTTCTTTCATGTGGCTTTCAAACATTTAATGAAAGATACTGGAAATCAATCCAAAAACATACTTTGTGTGCAGTACATATACTATTACACAGAATTATAATCTTTCTCTATAAGCTAGGACACCAGTTGTAGGATTTTTATCATAAGTCTTGTATATTTTCTGCCAGAAAAAAAAAACTGTATTAATTTTCAGTCATTGCATTGCTAGTGCAATCAGAAAAAACTTAAGGGGCATCAACAAAAAGTTGGAGAGTTAGTTACTAGCTGTCATTCTTTCTCTAAGGCACCTATTGAATCCAGGTTTAAAAGGACATCTGATGTCCACATGAAGTCTAAAACTATTCATCAGAAAAGTGGTCCTTGTTTTTTTTTTTAAGTCATTCAAGTGACTATTCAAATATAAGCTAAGGATGTAATTAGAGATGGAAAAATCCAGTGGTGAAATCTGAACTGGTTTACTGACTGGTTCACTGACTGCACATGTTCACTGTGCGTGCGCAAGCGCAGTGTGCACCACACACCAAACGCGAGCTGCACATGCACAGGGCATTCCAAAACAAGGCATGGGGTAAGTAGAACAGCACACAGAGGGGGTTGTGATCAGCTGTGGCACACAATCTTTTTTTTTTACTTTTAAAAGCTTTTTTTACAACCTATTCGGCCGAATAGGTTGTAAAACAATGCTTTTAAAAGGTAAAAAAAAAGGCTCTAACAATTGCAGCTGAGCTGTGCAATTGTCAGAGCATTTTTTTTACCTTTTAAAAGCATTTTTTTATAACCTATTCCTACCATTTGGACGGGAAAAGTGAGCGAGCCGAAAAGAAGCGGCAAGCAGGCAACCGGGTGATTGGGTGGGCATGGTGGGGGGGGGGCAGGGATTTTTGCTACTGGTTCTCCAAACCACCTGCTGCCATGATCCGGCTGATCCGGTCCGAACCGGAAACATTTCACCCCTGGATAAATCTATCAGTCTTGCTTCCCCTCCAATTAAATACAATTTAAATCTGCCACAAAGTAATGAATGTTGGATGTTTTTTTAAATTATTTTTTTATTTTATTTTGTCACAACAATATACACAAGCATCAACATAAAATAACTACATATCATATAAGCATATATATGAGCAAAAGTATGCAATAACTAAATTAATTGGATATAATGAAGGGAAACAATAAGACAGGAACGGTAGGCACTTTTGTGCTCTTATGCACACCCCTTAAAGACCTCTTAGGAATGGGGTGAGGTCAATAGTAGACAGTTTTTGGTTAAAGCTTTTGGGAGTTTGAGAAGAGACCACAGAGTCAGGTAATGTGTTCCAAGTGTTAATAACTCTGTTGCAGAAGTCATATTTTCTGCAATCAAGATTGAAGCGGTTAACATTAAGTTTAAATCTATTGTTTGCTTTTGTATTATTGTTGTTGTTCTTAAAACCCAACTGAAATGGAATTCTCACTCATCTGAATATGGCTGCCCCCAACCTTTCCACATTTCTGACAGAGGGAGGAGTCCTGCATCTCCAGTTCCACTTGCCATTGTTTATACGAGCTTTTCTGGATTTCATTTCTCCATGTCAACCATGTTTGACAGGCAGCAACCACTCTGGCAACTTTACATCACATTTTCCTAAGCATGTAAATTCTGTTGACAGTCTGATAAAGTTAAATTGGCAGGCATGGTCTCCCCAAAGCAAGGCTTATTAAAATACGCTAATGGAATAGAATAAATATGTTATTTCAAATTCAAACAGAAATATACAGTAATCATATGATGTAGCCTAGCATTTAGAAAAAACCTTGGTGCATATATATATATATATATATATATATATATATATATATATATATATATATATATATATATATATATGTCTTTGGTTGTTGGGGTTTTCTCCCGTGTAAAATTGGAAGTGTCTTGGCGACGTTTCGACGAAGTCTCATTCGTCATCTTCAGGCTTCAGCTTCGTGCTTCTGGGAGCAATGTGTGATCGCAGCTGTTTCTTCCTTTTAACTGCTAGTGGGGGTTTGAACTGATTGGGTGGGAGCTTGGCTGTGCTCTGATTGGATGGGGGTTTTTCTGTGCTCTGATTGGCTGGGGGTGTGTCCTGTGTTGGTGGGGGCTTGGTTGTGCTCAGTCTAGTCTGTGCTGCAGGGGGATTTGAGCTGGTGAGCTGCATAGCTGTTGTTTGGCTTTGTGGTCGTGCTACATCTTCATAGTGGGTGTCAGTCTGCTGCATGTATGGATTGGAGGGGTTTGAAATGGCTAATGTTGCAGCTGCGGTCTGGCTTCTGGTCCTTGGTCGTGCTTCATGATCAGTGTGGGTTTGGGTCTGCTTTCTGGGTGGATGTGCGGTGGTGACATCCTGTGTGGACCTCGTGAGTGTGGGTCTGGTGTCATTCCTCGTGTTAGGGACTCGTTTGTCAATAAGGGCGGGTTTCCAAATGGCTGGTAGGCGTGAGGTATCATCTCGTTTGTTCATGCTGTGTGGGCGTTTTTCTATCTCAATGGCTTCTCTGATTATTCTGTTGTTAAAGGGGTTGGTTTTGGCCGTAGGTCTGGTCTTTTAAAGTCAATATCATGTCCTGTGACTTTAAAGTGTTGGACCAGGGAAGAAGTTAGTTCCTCTTTTGAATGAGTTCTTGTGTTCTTCAATCGTGCACTTATTCTTCTGTTGGTTTGTCCAATGTATGTGGTGGGGCAGGCGGTGCATGGGATTTCATATACTCCTTGATTTTCTAACTCAATTTTGTCTTTGGGGTTTCTTAGGATGGTGGATATTTTTCTGTTTGTGCAGAATGCTGTCTTGATGTTATGTTTGTGGAGGATCTTGCTGATTCTGTCTGTGGTGCCTTTTATATATGGGAGGAGGGCTGTGCCGTTTTCTTGTTCTCTGTCTTGGATTTTAGTGGGGGTTCTTTTGGATTAGCTTGGTAATCTTATTTGTTTGGAATCCATTGGATGTTAGTACGTTAGTGAGAGTGTCTAGTTCGGTTTTAGGTGTTGTTCATCAGCTAAGCATTTTGTTCTGGAGATGAGTGTCTTGGCTACGGAGTTGATCTGTGCTGGGTGGTGGTGTGAGAGTGCGTGCAGATAGCGGTTTGTGTGTGTTTTCTTCTGGTAGATGGTGTGTCCTAGGGAGCCATTGGGTTTCTGTAGACTAAGACATCCAGGAAGGAAGTTGGTTATTAACTTCTGTTTCCATGGTGAACTGTATTTTGGGGTGTAGGCTATTGAGGTGTGTGAGGAAGTTGTCAAGTTTTTCTTTCCCGTGTGGCCAGATTATGAAGGTGTCGTCTACATATCTGAGCCAGAGTTTGGGTTTGTGATCAGATTTTTCTAGAGCTTGGGTTTCAAAGTGTTCCATGTAGAGATTGGCAATGACAGGTGAGAGGAGTGATCCCATGGGTGCTCCTTCTACTTGTTTGTATTTTTGTCCATTATAGATGAAGTATGTGTTGGATAGGCAGTGGTTGGTCAGATCTAGGATGTGCTTGGGGGGGTTATATTTGTTTTGGATAGCTGTCAAGGCTTCTTTGATTGGCACTTGGGTGAAGAGAGATATGACATCAAAGCTCACGAGTAGGTCGCTGGGCTGTAAGTTTTGTTTCTTTATGATCTCTATGAACTGGAATGAGTTTTTTACGTGTGAGGTGATGGATTCTGCATAGGGCTGTAGTTGTTTGGCGAGAAATTTGGCTAGGTTTTGTAGAGGTGAGCCTATGGAGCTGACTATGGGTCTGAGTGGGGTTCCTTCTTTGTGTATCTTGGGGAGGCCATAGAGCTTAGGGCATCTGGATGATTTCTCTCTGGGAATGATTCTTTGTTGGATTTCTTCGCTGATGGGGGAGGCTTTTATTTTGGATCTAGTGGTTTTTCTAGGTAGGTGGTGGGGTCTGTGTTTAGGGGCTTGTATGCAGGGTCTTGGAGTAGGTTGGTTAATTTGGTTTGGTAGTCAGATGTGTTCATAACCACCGTGGCGTTGCCCTTGTCTGCTGGTAGGATTATTATGCTGGTATCTTTTTTCAGGTTAAGTAGTGCTGTCTGTTCCTCTTTGGGTAAGTTGCTTTTGGGTGGCTTGCTGGTGCAGAGGATGTTGGAAATCTCGAGTCTGATTTTGTTAGCGTCATCGGGGTTGATTTTGGTCAGGCTGGTTTCAACTCCGCATATAATGGTCTCAGTGGGGATGTATTTGGGAGTGACTGCAAAGTTGAATCCTTTGGAAAGGACATCGGTTTCAGCTTTGGTGAGGATCCTATCTGAGATGTTATGCACTGTTTGTTTCATGTGTTGCTGTGAGGGTGGAGGGTTTGTTTCTGGCGTTCTTGTAGTCTTGAGTTTGTTGGTGTGCGTGTCTGTCTTGAGGGTGGTCTGTGTTTGGCTCTCAGGCGGCAAGTTGTTTTGGATTTGTCCCAAAGTGCAGGGTGCATCTTGTTGCTGAGTTTGAGGTGAAGTGTGAGGAGATCTTTGTTGATTTGATCTAGGAGGAATCTTTTGTGTGAAGTTCATTTCTGATTAAGGCCAATTCTGTTCTTTTTAGGATGCGTTTGGTGGCTGCAGAGTTGGAGTGGAATTTCAATTGGAAGCATTTGGGGATTAAATTTTGATCGCGGCAGTTTCATAGGAATGCGAGGTCACATAAAATGGAAGCTCTTTGGACTTCTAGTTTTTCATAGGTCCTGGTCAGATGGTGGATTTCCTCCCCGTAGAGGTGAAATATTTGTTTTCTGAGGTTTTCACGGGTATATAGGTCTTTGGTTGTGCGGGTTTTCTCCCGTGTAAAATTGGAAGTGTCTTGGCGACGTTCCGACGAAGTCCCATTCGCCATCTTCAGGCTCCAGCTCCGTGCTTCTGGGAGCAATGTGTGATCGCAGCTGTTTCTTCCTTTTAACTGCTAGTGGGGGTTTGAACTGATTGGGTGGGAGCTTGGCTGTGCTCTGATTGGATGGGGGTTTTTGTGCTCTGATTGGCTGGGGTGTGTCCTGTGTTGGTGGGGGCTTGGTTGTGCTCAGTCTAGTCTGTGCTGCAGGGGATTTGAGCTGGTGAGCTGCATAGCTGTTGTTTGGCTTTGTGGTCGTGCTACATCTTCATAGTGGGTGTCAGTCTGCTGCATGAATGGATTGGAGGGTTTGAAATGGCTAATGTTGCAGCTGCAGTCTGGCTTCTGGTCCTTGGTCGTGCTTCATGATCAGTGTGGGTTTGGGTCTGCTTTCTGGGTGGATGCGGTGGTGACATCCTGTGTGGACCTTGTGAGTGTGGGTCTGGTGTCATTCCTCGTGTTAGGGACTCGTTTGTCAATAAGGGCGGGTTTCAAATGGCTGGTAGGCGGAGGTGTCATCTCGTTTGTTCATGCTGTGTGGGCGTTTTCTATCTCAATGGCTTCTCTGATTATTCTGTTGTTAAAGTGTTCAGTTTTGGCGATAGTTCTGGTCTTTTAAAGTCAATATCATGTCCTGTGACTTTAAAGTGTTGGACCAGGGAGGAAGTTGGTTCCTCTTTTTTGAATGAGTTCTTGTGTTCTTCAATGCGTGCACTTATTCTTCTGTTGGTTTGTCCAATGTATGTGGTGGGGCAGGCGGTGCATGGGATTTCATATACTCCTTGATTTTCTAACTCAATTTTGTCTTTGGGGTTTCTTAGGATGGTGGATATTTTTCTGTTTGTGCAGAATGCTGTCTTGATGTTGTGTTTGTGGAGGATCTTGCTGATTCTGTCTGTGGTGCCTTTTATATATGGGAGGAGGGCTGTGCCGTTTTCTTGTTCTCTGTCTTGGATTTTAGTGGGGGGTTCTTTTTGGATTAGCTTGGTAATCTTATTTGTTTGGAATCCATTGGATGTTAGTACGTTAGTGAGAGTGTCTAGTTCAGGTTTTAGGTGTTGTTCATCAGCTAAGCATTTTGTTCTGGAGATGAGTGTCTTGGCTACGGAGTTGATCTGTGCTGGGTGGTGGTGTGAGAGTGCGTGCAGATAGCGGTTTGTGTGTGTTTTCTTCTGGTAGATGGTGTGTCCTAGCGAGCCATTGGGTTTTCTGTAGACTAAGACATCCAGGAAGGGAAGTTGGTTATTAACTTCTGTTTCCATGGTGAACTGTATTTTGGGGTGTAGGCTATTGAGGTGTGTGAGGAAGTTGTCAAGTTTTTCTTTCCCGTGTGGCCAGATTATGAAGGTGTCGTCTACATACCTAGAAAAAGCCACTAGATCCAAAATAAAAGCCTCCCCCATCAGCGAAGAAATCCAACAAAGAATCATTCCCAGAGAGAAATCATCCAGATGCCCTAAGCTCTATGGCCTCCCCAAGATACACAAAGAAGGAACCCCACTCAGACCCATAGTCAGCTCCATAGGCTCACCTCTACAAAACCTAGCCAAATTTCTCGCCAAACAACTACAGCCCTATGCAGAATCCATCACCTCACACGTAAAAAACTCATTCCAGTTCATAGAGATCATAAAGAAACAAAACTTACAGCCCAGCGACCTACTCGTGAGCTTTGATGTCATATCCCTCTTCACCCAAGTGCCAATCAAAGAAGCCTTGACAGCTATCCAAAACAAATATAACCCCCAAGCACATCCTACATCTGACCAACCACTGCCTATCCAACACATACTTCATCTATAATGGACAAAATACAAACAAGTAGAAGGAGCACCCATGGGATCACCCTCTCACCTGTCATTGCCAATCTCTACATGGAACACTTTGAAACCCAAGCTCTAGAAAAATCTGATCACAAACCCAAACTCTGGCTCAGATATGTAGACGACACCTTCATAATCTGGCCACACGGAAAGAAAAACTTGACAACTTCCTCACACCTCAATAGCCTACACCCCAAAATACAGTTCACCATGGAAACAGAAGTTAATAACCAACTTCCTTCCTGGATGTCTTAGTCTACAGAAACCCAATGGCTCGCTAGGACACACCATCTACCAGAAGAAAACACACACAAACCGCTATCTGCACGCACTCACACCACCACCCAGCACAGATCAACTCCGTAGCCAAGACACTCATCTCCAGAACAAAATGCTTAGCTGATGAACAACACCTAAAACCCGAACTAGACACTCTCACTAACGTACTAACATCCAATGGATTCCAAAACAAATAAGATTACCAAGCTAATCCAAAAGAACCCCCCACTAAAATCCAAGACAGAGAACAAGAACACGGCACAGCCCTCCTCCCATATATAAAAGGCACCACAGACAGAATCAGCAAGATCCTCCACAAACACAACATCAAGACAGCATTCTGCACAAACAGAAAAATATCCACCATCCTAAGAAACCCCAAAGACAAAATTGAGTTAGAAAATCAAGGAGTATATGAAATCCCATGCACCGCCTGCCCCACCACATACATTGGACAAACCAACAGAAGAATAAGTGCACGCATTGAAGAACACAAGAACTCATTCAAAAAAGAGGAACCAACTTCCTCCCTGGTCCAACACTTTAAAGTCACAGGACATGATATTGACTTTAAAAAGACCAGAACTATCGCCAAAACTGAACACTTTAACAACAGAATAATCAGAGAAGCCATTGAGATAGAAAAACGCCCACACAGCATGAACAAATGAGATGACACCTCCGCCTACCAGCCATTTGAAACCCGCCTTATTGACAAACGAGTCCCTAACATGAGGAATGACACCAGACCCACACTCACAAGGTCCACAGGATGCCACCACCGCACATCCACCCAGAAAGCAGACCCAAACCCACACTGATCATGAAGCACGACCAAGGACCAGAAGCCAGACTGCAGCTGCAACATTAGCCATTTCAAACCCCTCCAATCCATTCATGCAGCAGACTGACACCCACTATGAAGATGTAGCACGACCACAAAGCCAAACAACAGCTATGCAGCACACCAGCTCAAATCTCCCTGCAGCACAGACTAGACTGAGCACAACCAAGCCCCCACCAACACAGGACACACCCCAGCCAATCAGAGCACAAAAACCCCATCCAATCAGAGCACAGCCAAGCTCCCACCCAATCAGTTCAAACCCCACTAGCAGTTAAAAGGAAGAAACAGCTGCGATCACACATTGCTCCCAGAAGCACGGTTGAAGCCTGAAGATGACGAATGAGACTTCACGAAACGTCGCCAAGACACTTCCAATTTTACACGGAGAAAACCAGAACAACCAAAGACCTATATACAAACACCCGTGAAAACCTCAGAAAACATATATATATATATATATATATATATATATATATATATGTATATATATATATATATATATATATATATATATATATATATATATATATATATATATATATATGCTAGAACATATGTATATGTGACTTATGCCAATGGTGTTGTTATTATTTGTATTCATATATTCAGAAAATGTGTTCTGTATTATTAATTGAGGATGTGGAGACACTGCGTAGTTAATATACATTTCTTACATGCATATGAAATAAAAGTTGCTGTTCTTGTATAAAATTGATGTGCATTGTTGTATTTTGAACAGTAGGTGAACATTGTTTACTCCCTTCTCTTGTTTTCTTTCATGCATAGGAATTATTTATTCAATTTCTATAGCCACCCATCTCAATCCCTAGCTTACAATTCAATATACTTATTATAATTAAGACGCAAAGTATTTTAAGCAATAAAAACATCCAAAATAAGTATAACATAGCAGCCGAGATACTTGGCCAGATAGCAATACAGGTAGTCCTTGATTTACAACTACAATTGAACCCAGTGAGAAATTTGTTGAGTTTTGCCCCATTTTACGACTTTTCATGCCACGTTTCTTGTTAAATTATTATTATGGTTGTTAAATGAATCTAGTTTCCCCCATTGACTTTGCTTGTCAGAAGATTGCAAAAGATGATCACATGACCCCGGGACGAACCAGTTGCCAAGCATTTGAATTTTGATCACACGAACATGGAGATGCTGGAAAGGTTGTAACTGTGAAAAACAGTCGTAAGTCACTTTTTTCAGTGCTGTTGTAACTTTGAACAGTCACTAAATGAACTGTTATAAGTCAAGGACTACCTGTACAGCCAGGAACCAGGCCCTTGACACACTCAGCACTCCAGGCTCAGGAAGATGGCTGTCCAAATTATGTGTGTACATACATAAAATAGGTATGCTGTGCGTCTGTGAAATTAAGTGTAAAGGGAAAAACTGGAATGAAAGATCTTCCCCTTTTTCAAGGGTATAAATCTCAATTAAAGTGGTCTAAACTTGTGAGGTAGATTTGGTTAATACATACATGCAATTGAAGTACGGGTTTAAGGCTCATTAAGTGCCAGAAAATATAAACTGATATAATTTTAGACTGTTGAGGATACATACAAAAATAGTAACTTATAGAACCAGTGGTAAGGTTTTAGTCAGAGACAGTATAATTACAAAACATTGAAATAAGTATGTGGTTTGCTTATGGAGTGGTTGTTTGACTTGTTTAAAATGTGTATGAAGACTGAACCAGAGGTGGGTTTCAGAAGGTTCTGATCAGTTCTGGAGAACCGGTAGCGGAAATTTTGAGTAGTTCAGAGAACCGATAGTAAAAATTCTGACTGGCCCTGCCCACAGCTGTGGGCCTCAGGAGTCCCAGCTGATCGGGAGGAAATGGGGATTTTGCAGTATCCTTCCCCTGGAGAGGGGTGGGAATGGAGATTTTACAGTATCATTCCCCTGTCACGCCCACCAAGCCATGCCACGCCCACCAAGCCACACCCACAGAAACAGTAGTAAAAAAATTTGAAAGCCACCACTGGACTGAAGCAATGTCTCATAATCAGAAGAGTATATTGTAATTATTGTTTCTTTATACAAAGTAAATAACAATCATGAACACAAAAACTACAGGGATATTATTAGTCTTTTAAGTGTGCTGGGAAATGCATTTTGCAGAATGCTAATGGAAAGAGTATAACAGGTGACAAGGAATAAAATTTTGTAAGGGTAGTTCTGCTTTGGGCCAGACAAGTGATGTGCAAATCAGATTTTTGTCTCTGGAAATTGTTCTGAAATATGTTAATATGAAAAAAAGGTTATTGAATATTTCTTGATTTAGAGAAAATATATATCAACCTGAATTGTCTTGAACATGGCACAAATATGGAGTTGAGTTGATAACTAGACACAATGTAATAAGTGTGATAAATAATGAAAATAATGTATTGTAAAAATAAATGGTTTAGAATAAAGTTGAGTCAGACAAGGATGTATAATGCCTCCATTGTTTCATGTATTTATGGACAAATACATACCAAATTATTGAGAGATGTTAAGAGGTGTGTTGGCTGAAATGTGAATGATGATGTACTTTTATGTAGAGATGAACTGTTGACTTAGAACAAGGGTGTCAAACTCGATTTTATTGAGGGACACATCAGGCTTGTGTTTGACCTTGCGGGGGACTGGGTTGGGCATGGCCAGCTTGACATCACTCGTGCCAGGGCACCTGTGGTGGCTTGAGTGTCCTGCCAGTGAAAATGGGCTCCCAAACTCTGTTTTCAGCTGTGACAGCTTCCTACAACCCTCTGCCACCAAAAATGGAACTGGGGGGGGGCACGTGCAACTCCATTTTTGCTGGCATAAGCAATGCGGGCCAGTTCTTCACTGTTTCCAAGGCAGCCCCGCTGGCCAGAACTAAGCACCCTGTGGGCCAAATCTAGCCCC
This sequence comes from Ahaetulla prasina, assembly GCF_028640845.1. NCBI lineage: Eukaryota > Metazoa > Chordata > Lepidosauria > Squamata > Colubridae > Ahaetulla > Ahaetulla prasina. The sequence goes on from NC_080539.1 coordinate 161,749,941, forward strand.
CAGGCCTTGAGTTTGACACCCCTGCCTTAGAACCTGAATGCAAAAAGAAGTAAATATTTGATAGACTGCAGGATGCAAAAAGTAGTTCGGATATGAAAGTTAATGTAGAATATTTTTCACTATCAATTTTGCTTCACATCCTCTACTACTAAGAAGTTGATCATCTATTGTTGACAGTGAGAAAGTTGAGTCAAAAGACAAAAAAGCAGCTTTTTCCATTAAACCTGTTTTGGGTGATGTGTAGGGAGATTATTTTGAAACATATGATTGTCCTTAACTTAAGCCTTCCTAGTTCCTGGATATTGGATGGATTTTGGACTAGCAGATTGTCTCTGGGTTTGGATATCCTTTGTATTTATATTAGAGGTAATTTCCAATATTTTTCTTGGCCTCTTTCATTCATTCTTATTCCTATGTCAACACTTGGTGTTGTTACAGACTTGAATTTAGTTTAATAAGTTATAAAGTTATATATAAGTTATAAGTTATGGGCCTCTGTGGCTCATACTCCTAAGACAGTCTGTTATTAACACAGCTGCCTGCAATTACTGCAGGTTCTAGTCCCACCAGGCCCAAGGTTGACTCAGCCTTCCATCCTTTATAAGGTAGGTAAAATGAGGACCCAGATTGTTGGGGGCAATAAGTTGACTTTGTATACAAATATACAAATGGATGAATACTATTGCTTAACATAGTGTAAGCCGCCCTGAGTCTTCGGAGAAGGGCGGGATATAAAGTTGCCACAAAGAAGAGGGAGTCGGGCTGAAAGCACCTGAGGGTAGAACAAGAAGCAATGGGTGGAAACTGATCAAAACAAAGAAGCAACTTAGAACTAAGGAGAAATTTCCTGACAGTTAGAACAATTAATAAGTGGAACGACTTGCCTGCAGAAGTTGTGAATGCTCCAACACTGGAAATTTTTAAGAAAATGTTGGATAACCATCTGACTGAGATGGTGTAGGGTTTCCTGCCTGGGCAGGGGGTTTGACTAGAAGACCTCCAAGGTCCCTTCCAACTCTGTTGTTATGTTATGTTATGTTATGTTAAATGCAAATAAATAAATAAAGGATTGTTTCAAGGATTCTATTCTTTCTTTAATTGCTGATAAGAATTTGAAAGTTGGTATCAGAGCCTGGGCTGATAATAAGCATTGCCTAGATATAATCTATGATTTTTTTCATTTTTTTCATTTTTTTCATTTTTTCATATATTTTTTTGCTCTCCCTCCTGGCTTTTTTCCAACAGCAATGCAGAAACTGAGCACATGGCAGCAAACACAGCTGATGATATAGCTAGCCCTAGAGAGTTAGAAGCATCTTGGAAATCCAATTTCTCTTTCAGAGAAAGGACAGTTCTATCAGTTAAGGATACTCAGTTTCTGTTTGGAAGTCACATTCCAACACATCCAAATTGCCCAGAATTTACTTCATGATTACATAACTTTTGCTTTATCAGCTCTCAGAAAATTTTCTATCCTTTGTTGGTTTGATGATTTAGAGGACAACTGTTCACCTTCTGACATTTTTCTTCCTGTTCTTTTTTTCATGATCTTTCTTATTCTCTCAGTGCAAATTCCCAGGAAAGTCTTTTCTTGTTAGGCAGCAAAAATGTATGAGGTAAAAAGTTTTTAAAAGATAAATAAAATAATAACGGGGATAACATAAAAATAAATAGATTTAAAGAGCTTAGCTTGCTCTTTGCCCTCTTGGCTCCTCCTTTCTATCATCACTTAGCATATTTGAGCAAGTCTCCATGCCTAACATATCGGCAGGATCATGGCAACCATATTTCATGGCTGCCTGGATCTCCTTATTAAATATCTAGCAAAGATATCCTCCTGTCCTCCTTTGGGAGGAAAAGCCCTAACTGAAATATTATCTTATATCTTCTTGAGCAGCTTTTCTCCATGGAACAGGCATGAACAACCAGACCCATACGTGTAAAGTACAAATTAGCTACTTTATTGCTCAATGCCTATTTCACAGGAATCTTCCCTTCTGGGCGGTTCGCCCCAGGAAAACACTAGATAAAGTCCAATGGTATTTGGGTGGGTGGGGGGCAGTCCTTGTCCTCATGTGCTTTTTTTTAAAACAACTCCAGGCTAATTCTCCATTTGACCCATTCATTTATTTATTCATTTATTTATTTATTTTGTCACAACAGTATATATAAGCATAAGCATGAAATAACTATACAATATATAAGCATATATATAAGCATAAGTATGTAATAACTATATTAATTGGTTATAATGAAAGGAAACAATAGGATAGGAACAGTAGGCACGCTTGTGCTCTTATGCATGCCCCTTACAGACTCTTAGGAATGGGGTGAGGTCAATAGTAGAGAGTTTTTGGTTAAAGCTTTGGGGATTTTGAGAAGAGACCACAGAGTCAGGTAATGTGTTTCAAGCATTAACAACTCTGTTACTGAAGTCATATTTTCTGCAATCAAGATTGGAGCGGTTAACATTAAGCTTAAATCTATTGTGTGCTCGTGTATGGTTGCAATTGAAGCTGAAGTAGTCTTCAACAGGAAGGACATTGTAATAGATGATTCTATGAGTTAAACTCAGGTCATGTCAAAGGCGGCGAAGTTCTAAGTTTTCTAGACCCAGGATTTAAAGTCTGGTGGCATAAGGTATTTTGTTGTATTTAGAGGAGTGGAGAACTCTTCTTGTAAAATATTTCTGGACATGTTCAATTGTATTGATGTCTGAAATGTGGTATGGGTTCCAGACAGGCGAGCTGTATTCAAGAATTGGTCTAGCAAATGTTGTATATGCTCTGGTTAGTAGTGTAGTGTTTCTGGAAAAGAAGCTACGTAAGATTAGGTTTACAACTCCTAAAGCCTTTTTTGCGATGTAGTTGCAGTGGGCTTTGGCACTTAGATCATTTGATATGAAATCTCCAAGGTCTTTATCAGGGTGCTGATAGGTATGGTTGCTTTCCAACAAGAACTTCCCTAATAAGTGCTAACAACAAGTTAACAAGCTGTGCTCTGTGACCTTAATTAGTTGATTAGTATCTTCCAGCTGACTTGTGCTGCCACTTGAAATTGACATTAATCCATTGTTTGCTGCTCTAGCATATTCCTGCAATTGAAAACCCAGTCTTTCCAATACAGGACAAAAAATAAGTCCATATACATGCAGGCCTGAGTACTCTTTTTTCTTTTTTTTGCAATTTTTACTGTAATTTTGTCACAGATGCTAAGAAAGTTAAAAAAATTAATATGTCCAGCTTTCCCTTTCATTTGCTCTCCTTTTCAATTGTCTGTGTCCTCCTTTGCCTGTTCAGGTATCTGGTAACCCTATCTTACAATAGATGCCCTGTTTCATTTCTTACAATGTTAATGAACTTGTGTAACTGTATTACCAAGTGTTATGGAAAATACGGGTGGAGTGGTTCCACTGCACCCACGTTAGAGAAGAGAACCTATCAGAGGATAATTTGCCTTGGTCTTCTCAAACATGGAACTAGCTTGATGGGATTGCATTTCACCTTGCAACGTAGGCCTCCTTAAGAAAAGTGTCTGACTGAACTAAAAATTGATTCGTGATTATTTCTGTTTTGATTTAGCAGGGTTTGCCTGTTTAACCTCCTCCACATTTCTGCAGGATCTGCACTGTAAAATAAAAACCAACTTTTACTATAATACCTTATAAAATACTTTATTTTCGCTCCCCACCCCACACTTGCAATGTTTTGAATCACCACATTTTCTCAATTGCTTATTGTGATATATTGGTGGAACAGCTGTAGCAGTTTCCTAGAATTACTACAATGGGATAGGGTTCCCTTGTGTTCTGAGTGTAGCTTTTCTTCTGGTGAAAACAATTCCACTTATAACAGGTACTTGTCATTGGCTGTTTTTGAATGGGAAGATGCCCTCCCTTCATCTGATGCCTGCATGAAATTCTTCCTTACCCAAAACTAAACTTTCACATCAGAGGTGGGTTTCAGCAGGTTCTGATCAGTTCTGGCAAACCGGTAGCAGAAATTTTGAGTAGTTTGAAGAACCGGTAAATACCACCTCTGACTGGCCTTGCCCCATCTATTTTCTGCCTCCCGAGTCCCAACTGATTGGGAGGAAATGGGGATTTTGCAGTATCCTTCCCCTAGAGTGGGGAGGGAATGGAGATTTTACAGTAACCTTCCCCTGCCACGCCCACCAAGCCATGCCCACAGAACCGGTAGTAAAAAAAAAATGAATCCCACCACTGGTTAGGCTTTGTTGGTTTCAGAATCTCTTGTCTTCTCAGATTGTGAAAGGAGGAATATCTTGCCTAGTTCTTCCAGCTTAAATTTTACCTCTAACCCCAGCCTCTCAGGGGAAGAAAACAATGGCTTTTAGAGTTTTAAAATATTTAGAACTTTCCTTGCAGCCTATAGGTCCCTAAATCTACTTTTTGTACTTTTATACTTTTTTGTAGATTTTGGTTTAGACTTTAGAGGCATTAAAACCAGAAGTAATATCTAAATCTATAAAACAGAATTAAACAATGAAAACCCCTATGAGGTCTCAGTGGGTTATACAATTATGAAGTTTTTTTTTCCATATACTGGTTTCTATGGCATGTGCTTCTTTAAAACTGATACTTTCATATCATAGGATTTGCCCAATTGCTTATTGTATTTGTAGCTTTCTAGATCCACTGTTGTTGTTAGTTGCGAAGTTGTGTCCGACCCATCGTGACCGCATGGACAATGTTCCTCCAGGCCTTCCTGTCCTCTGCCAACCTCTGGAGTCCATTTAAACTCATGCCTACTGCTTCAGTGACTCCATCCAGCCACCTCGTTCTCTGTCGTCCCCTTCTTCTTTTGCCCTCAATCTTTCCCAGCATTAGGCTCTTCTCCAGTGAGTCCTTCCTTCTCATTAGGTGGCCAAAGTATTTCAGTTTCATCTTCAGGATCCGGCCTTCTAAAGAGTAGTCAGGGTTGATTTCCTCTAGGACTAACCGGTTTGATCACCTTGCAGTCCAACGGACTCGCAGGAGTCTTCTCCAGTACCAGAGTTCAAAGGCCTCAATTCTTTGGCGCTCAGCCTTTCTTATGGTCCAACCTTCACAGCCATACATTGCAACTGGGAAAACCATAGCCTTGACTAGATTCACTGTTGTTGTGGGATGGATTAATATAAATAGCAGCCTCAGCATATGATTAAGCTCATCATGGAGGTGATTCAAAGCAACAGAATATCAGAGTTGGAAGGGACCTTGGAAGCCTTCTGGTCCAACCATCTCCTCAAGCAGGAAACCCTCTACCATTTCAGACAAATGGCTTTCCAATCTCTTCTTAAAAACCTCCTGCGGTGAAGCACCCGCAACTTCTGAAGGCAAGCCATTCCGCTAGTTCAGGGGTCTGCAATCTTGGCTCTTTTAAGACTTGTGGACTTGTGGAGTTCAAGTCCACAAGTCTTAAAAGAGCCAAGTTTGCAGACCCCTGCACTAGTTAATTGTTCTGTCAGGAAATAACTCCTTACGCCTAGGTTGCTTCTCTTCTTGATTAGTTTCCATCCGTTGCTTCTTGTCCTGCCTTCAGGTGCTTTGGAGAATAGGTTGACCTCCATCTCCTTTGTGGCAACCCCTGAGATATTGGAACACTGCTATTACTTCATCTCTAGTCAACTTTAAATTTTTAGAAAGGGATCAACATAATGTTTCAGTCATAACAAGAGATCAAAAGGGAAGTATGTTATATTACTTTGGATACTACAAATTACTCTCTAGTACTGTACAATGAACATTTACTTGTTGTGTAAAATGTAATATTTACTATACAACCATTAATCCACCATTCTTCCCAATGCCTTCCCTTCTTTTCCCTGCCATTCTTCTGCTTTAGAATAGAATAGAATAGAATTTTTTATTGGCCAAGTGTGATTGGACAGACAAGGAATTTGTCTCGGTGCATATGCTCTCAGTGTAATGTCCCCACCAACATCTTCCACTGTCCCCATCACTTTAATCTGCATCTGGAACAAAACAGTCCCATTTCATTCCCTGTATAGTTCACATCAACCCAAGACCTATTGCTGACACCTTTATTTAAATCTTGGCATGGACCACCATATTGGCTGTTCATGTCCAGAATGTTTTGAAGATCAGGTTGGTTCCTTAACCATGGCTCTTTTTCACCAGAGTTTTTCTTATAACATGTGCAACTTTTAAAAATAGGTGTTATGTTCCCAATGTTTCTGCTACACTTGATTAGAAAAACAGTCATACCTTTAGAAGTTCTAAGAACAAGGCATGGGCCTTGGAGAACTTGATGCCTTTGGGATGTTTTGGAGCCCAATATGTTCTAATCAGCATAGACTCAGTGATCATGACTTGCGAGAACCATAGTGCAAAAAAAGGATAGTGCCTTTGCCAGGGCCAAGGACATTGAGCCAAGGGTTAACATCATAACTCAGAGAGTAGCTAATGGAACACTTTCAAAGAGGCTGTTCAAGCAGGGGTGAAATCCAGCAGGTTCTGACAGGTCCTGGAGAACCGGTAGCGGAAATTTTGAGTAGTTCAGAGAACCGGCAGTGGGGTGGAAATGGAGATTTTGTAATATCCTTCCCCCAGGAATGGGGAAGGAATGGGGATTTTCTAGTATCCTTCCCCTGGAGTGGGGTAGAAATGGAGATTTTGCAGTATCCTTCCCCTGGAGTGGGACGGAAATGGAAAATTTGCAGTATCCTTCCCCTGCCATGCTCACCAAGCCACGCCCACCAATCCACACCACACCCACCAAGCCATGCCTGCAGAACTAGTGGTAAAAAAAAATTGAATTTCACCACTGTGTTTAAGCTAACCTTGCTATTGTAATCTGCATTTAAGTAATCCTCCCACTTTGAGACGTGACTAAAAATGGCATTCTCTCTCCTTCAGATGTCACCAAGGTTTAAAAGAGGAGCCTCTGAAATGAGAAATCGTAATAACACTTGCTTTCATTATTATTATCATTATTTTCAAAAACGTATGTGCAGGGCATTGACAAGCCTGAAGTGTTCCAAATAATTGAAGTGAAATCTGCATTGTCAAACTAAATGTCATCCTACACATTTGCTCACTTTCTGGCTAATTCACTGCATTTTGGAAATTCACATGGGGTTTAAGGTGACTTGGATTGACACGATTGAACTAATACTTTACTTACTCGAAAGGAGAATGAAAAAGTGATAGAAGAACAATTTTTCTCTCCATCTAAAACAAATCTGACTTCTTTGCCTCTCCTGAGAAGTGATCCTTTTGCAAGCAATGTCAGATAATTGAAAGACAATAGCGGCAGGAATGTGGCTACTGCAAAGTTATACTTGGGAAAATATGCAAAGCTAAAAAAGATTTGTCTACACCTAATGAATAGGATTTGTGTTTGTACACTGTGAGGCACCAAATACTTGTCATTCTGATTATTGTTAACTATGGTATCAGAGGAAGGTGGCAGGACCTAGTTAACCTTGGCTAATCTCAAAAAAAAGATAAAATGGCCAAATTGGATTAGGATTTGGATGGCAGGCTATCCAGAACATTTGACAATTGTGGAGTAAGGTAAGAAGATAGTGGCTAACCAAGAAAATCTGCAGATGTCTCTACGATGTCACAAGAAGCTGAGGTCAACTTAAGGGCAAATTTACTTTAAAAAAAAACCAAAAACCTTCCTGCAGCCCACAATGCAACATTCCCCATTTTTAAAACCAGCCTTTGATGTAGAAAAATTTATAGCAGTGCAATAGTAGGTAGGATGTCCCCCTTCACATAAGTGGAAAAATCATTCTCCTGATATACTGAAAAACTATCAGTATGATTTATTTGTACAGTTTGATTCCATTTGTACAGCATTCAAGATGGATTTATAGTGGCATAAATATAGATATAAACACATGTGTAAGGCTGCAATCTAAAAACAAACATTAAAAACAATCCAATTGAAAGTGTAATTCATTCAAATTTAAAGGTGAATTTAAATCATTAACATTTGAAAATGTACCATATTTTTCAGAGTATAAGATGCTCCAGACTATAAAATAAAAGTTTTTCAGACTATAAGATGCACCTACCTTTTTTGGTGAGGAAAACAAGAAAAAGAAATCTGCCTCTGCCTCCCAGCAATTTTGCCTCATTGCAGCAAACAGCAAATAGCTTGCTTTACTTTCATTTTCATTTTCAGCATAGCTTGATTAACACAAGAAAAAAAAAATCTGCTCCCAGCAATTTACCTCCTTACAGCAAGCAGCAGAGGCCCCTGTAAAACAGCTGAGAGTCAGGAGGCTGATCCAAGGGACAATCAACTTGTGCTAGTTAGGCTGTGCTGAAGCTGAAATGGGCTGTTTCTTCTTGCTGCTTGCTGTAAGGAGGTAAATTGCTGGGAGGCAGAGGCCAAAGGGTGGGCGGGATTATATTCGGTGTATAAGATGCACCCAAATTTCCACCACTTTTTAGGGGGGGAAAGGGTGTGTCTTATACTCTGAAAAATATGGTACCTTAATTGTTCTTCTAAAGTTGTGTGTGTACCAGCCGAAAACAGTTCCTTGAAGAACGAATTCCGTAGCCTGAGAAAAACCCAGGAGATGGTCTTCTTTCATATGCCCAGTCACTGGGCGTCTGACAAAAGACATCTTCAAAATGGATTTCTCTATAAATCTTAAAGTCCACAAAAGTTCACAAGAAGGTAAGTGCTTAGGATTGTGGATGTTGAGATCTACCTTGCTGAAAAGTATCTCATTGCCCCGCTTTATCATCAGAAGATTCTTAGGTCTCCCAGAAAGGGATGTTCTGCTGTTTATATGAGGGGCATTGGTTTGCTTTGAAATGTGCATCACAGAGACCTTCTGACAAATCAGAGTTCCCATTTGAGATCCCTTTTAGTGTGGCATCTCAGTTAATTTGGGGTTTTAAATTAGAATCCATCCTTAACTTGTGCCTAGCAACCAACTAGCTATCAATGCAGCATCATCAATATGCATGGTGATTGTCATGAATCACAGCTGCATTATTCATGATCTGGTGCTTCAAAAATCATTTCATGCTAGTCTCACGTAACGTTGTGATAGTGTAATGGTATGTGGGAATGACCTTGGGAGACAGGAGGAAGAGTTGTAACTTGCACAACCGTCTGAAAAACAAAATCTGAATCCAAAGGAAAGTTGAGGGTGAGAAAGCATCTCAATAAGAATCCTCCCCCAGTAGGTTTTTGGAGGGTAAAATATTCAGACTAGCAATTTTGAGGTCAGCCCTTCAGACCTCTTCAGAGTCTTCAATGTCAGGGGGTGGGAAGGACCAATGATGGGTACTAATGTTAACTTTATTATAAGGTTCCAGTAATCTTGCAAAAGAATCTTGCAAGTCTGAAAATATATAGATAAATAGTATACAGGCTTCAGCTCTTAACAATGTAAATTCTTCACAATGGTCTCTAGGGGGCAGCCAGGGGAGATAAGGAGAACCTTAGATGGGATTAAAATCAGCAATAAGGTGGTTAGAATGTCATGACTTCATCAAAATACTTCATCTGACATCTCATCCCCTTGAGTCATAGTCAGGCTGCCTTGGAAATTCTAAGTCTACACTTCTGAAATCTTTCCAGGTTGGGAAACCTAGGCATAGAGAATAAGATATAGAGTGCCAGATGATGACCTTGGTGTAAAACAGTAACATTACAGTACAGGTAGTCCTCAACTTACAACAATTCATTTAGTGGCTGTTTGAAGTCACAACAGCACTGAAAAAGAGACTTATGAACTTTTTTCATACTTATGACCCTTGCAATGTCCCCCTGGTCACAAATGCTTGGGAACTGACTCATATTTATGACAGTTGCAGTGTCCCAGGGTCACGTGATCCCCTTTTGCAACCTTCTGATAAGCAAAATCAATGGGGAAGCCAGATTTGCTTAACAATCATGTTACTAACTTAACAACTTCTTCTTTTTTTCAGTCAAGTTTTTATTTTTATTTTTAAAAATGTATACATATCATTGTGTGAATGGCACAATGTTTGAGTATCATACATTTCAATGCATATAAACATATTCCTAATTATTACATTCGATTTTTCTTATTTCATATTATATACTCCTACCTCTTACACAAAATTTTAATTTTCATATAAATATTAGCTAGTATGCAATAACATCTAAACCGGTGTGCTTTAGCGTCCGTATTATCTTCCATTATACTTTCGATAGTATAACCCTCAAGAAAAAATCTGGGGCTCAATTATGGTCGTAAGTCGAGGAATACCTGTATCACCTTTTAGACACAATCTGGTAGCTAGTCTCGAACCACTGTAAATCAACATTTTAACCAACAACTCAACCAGGCAATCCAGATTGTGAAGTTATATGGACATGCAGCACTTGGACCTGAAGTGAAAAGGTGACTCAGAGTAAGCAAGGGAACACACAATGTACTTTTAAGCGCCTTCTTTAAAAAGCTACTTCCAATCCCAGGCTTCCGTGGTAGCTAATTAATTCCAGGATAATTTAGCAAATTATTCAGAAATATGAAGGAGACTTTCTGAAAGGCAGTGAGGAAAAAGCGATCACAGTGAAGCAAAATATTCCTTAGGAGAAGAAAAAAAAAATCTAAAGAGAGGAAATGGAATCTGGGCTGGTCAACCTCCTTTGTCATACTTTGATACAAAACAGGCTATCTTAGCCCTGAGCAATGTAAAAGTTTACCGATGTTTTCAGAGACAAAACGAAGAATAAAAACATGCTTCAGTGCATTTCAAGCTTCACGACATAACGCTGTTTCAGGCATATGAGCAAAACACTCTATTAACGGTTTTGCCAAACGGAATGCTGAGGTAGGCTGTGATCTACACTTACTCATTTACTTGTATTTCAAGAAATTTCAAATTCAAGTGCTCAGGTTCAGACCTTTCTGGTCTCTGAGACAGCAAAAAGTTCTAAAGCATGAAATGACTTGGCTGCAAAGCTGCAATTTTTGCTGAAATGTCATTTACTTCTACATGGTACAAGAGCCTACAGGCTATTGATTTATTTGTTTGTCCTTAAAAAAAGAGTAATGTCAACTGCACACATAATGTGTTCATCATAGTTTTTTCCCTGTATTTTGGTGGCCCGTTACTACTTCAGCAGCAGAGCAGTTATTATTTCCTGGGTCTGACAGAAGCTTTAGTAACTCTTTTCGGTTCTAAAATTCATAACTGTTCCTCTACAAAAAAAAACCAAAACCAAAAATAACCCCACAAACCTGGCCCCAGTTTCCCAGTATTCTCCCAAGAAACAAACATTTCTTCAAAAGTCTCACAAGTCAAGGCATGAAGATCTTGCACTTCAATATGTGGTGGCCGATGTTGAATTTGATTGTTGCAAGTGTCCAGCCATCTCCTTAGCTTCCCTACTTCAGTGAATTGCTGGGAGATGGTCTCAGGGGCAAATCCCTTCTTTTCATGCCTGGGGCACCTGGAGTTTGAAGGAGAATGAAGAGAAGTGCACCAATGAACAGAGAAAAGGATCTGCCTTCATGAAATGAAACTTAAAATCAGCATCAAAAGAACACACACATTAACAAAAGACAAAAGAAGCAGCACCCTGCTGGATCAGTTTATCTTGTCTATATTCTATACCAGGGGTCTCCAACCTTGGCAACTTTAAGACTTGTGGACTTCAACTCCCAGAGTTGCTGGCTAAGGTTGGAGACCCCTGTTCTACACAGTAGTTAAAAAGGTAAAGGTTCCCCTCGCACATATGTGCTAGTTGTTGCCGACTCTAGGGGGCGGTGCTCATCTCCGTTTCAAAGCCAAAGAGCCAGTGCTGTCCAAAGACGTCTCCATGGTCATGTGGCCGGCATGACTCAACACCAAAGGCGCACGGAACGCTGTTACCTTCCCACCAAAGGTGGTCCCTATTTTTTCTACTTGCATTTTTACGTGCTTTCAAAACTGCTAGGTTGGCAGAAGCTGGGACAAGTAACGGTAGCTCACCCCATTACATGGCAGCACTAGGGATTCAAATCGCTGAGCTGCCGACCTTTCAATCAACAAGCTCAACTTCCTAGCCCCTGAGCCACCACATCCCTGTTACACAGTAGTTAGTCAAGTGCATTTAGAAAACTCTCCAAGCTAGGGCACTTTAACTGTTGCTCTCTAGCCAATTGGAACCAACATGAAATTCTTGATTCTGGAAAGAACAAATAGCCATCTAGATTAATAGCTGCTGACAATCAGTCCTTCGTAAATGCATTCAAAAAATGATTTTTTTTTTTAATAAGGGAGGGAGGCAAGTTTGGAAAAAATGAAAACCAGGTATTTTTTTTAAAAAAATCTAATGTTTATTTGGAAAAACGATGTTTAGAATAGTCAGTTGGGAGACTAAAAACATGGAGGATCTATTCAAGTGGATTTATTTTCCCACAAAGCAAAGAAGGTATGAAGAAAATAATATTGTCATCCCCTTCAGCACACTGTTCATTTTACTTGAATTTATATGGCTGAACCAATACGCAGTAGAAATTAAGGAACACACTTTGATTAGTAAAGCATAAGACACAAAGCTTCTTCCTTAGGTAGAATATCTATAATGCTAAGTGGAATAATGCTGGGTAATATATTCTTGTTATTAAAATTTGTTTGATGTAGACTAGAAACTGGGAGATTGGGAGCGCCAGTCCTGCCTTAAGTGCAAAGCCAGCTGGGTGATTTGGAATCTGTTACTCTGTACATGCCTTAAGAAGTAAGCAACTGCAAGATGTTGCAAAAATAACATTTCAGGGTCCTACCCATGTAACCGATTCAAATGTTCAAAAAACAAAACAAAACACCCTCCTCAATCCTCCCTCATCTTTATAAACAACCCACCTTTACAATAGTTTAACTATAAATAATAGCAATGTAAATGATTAGACTTAACATAGGCATTCATTTAAGCCATTTACCAATCTGAGCAATGGCGACATTGATGAACTTCAACTTCCAAAATTCTTAACAATGGTTATACAGTCTAATGGAGCTGATGGTAAAAAAATAAATTTCCTTATCATCATCTAATAAATAATAATAATAATAATAATAATAATAATAATAATAATAATAATAATAATAATAATAATAATAATAATAATAATAATAATAATAATAATAATTTAATTTGTATACCGCCCTTCTCCCGAAGGACTCAGGGCGGTTTACAGCCAAAATAAAATATATTAATATCTTAATAATAGTTCTCGTCCAGGAGATTCTAATTGATTTATTTTGGGTCCAAAGTCAGAGTTTATTTGTCAAAAATCAAAGACCAACAAACATACCAGCTCCAAGTGGACTTTATGACCAGTTAACCTCACTGAATGGAGATTATACACATTTGAAAACAACATGGCAAAGTTTTTTCATTGGAGAACTTATGGATTGGATTCTTTAGTTTGTAAAATGCACCTATAGCTTTTTGCTGTTTGAGGAAAGAAATCAAAAAATACCACTTGTGGGGAAAAAAGGCACAAAGTGGCAATGCCATCAGTTAAGAAATCTAATTGTTGCTACTAAGCATGCTGCGGAACCCTGTTGGTCAAGGCATTTTAGCTGGTGGGGTCCAGGAGAAGAGCCTTTCCTGCTCTGATGCTCACCCTCTGAAGTAAGAGGGTGAGGTAAGATCTGCACCCATCCTTTTGGCCTTCTGAAAGGGCTTGAACACCTGGCTCTGCCACCTGGTTTAGGACCCCAATGGAAGAATGGCATTAGTGGTTACTGGATTAGACAGACCCCATCTCTTCCCTGTGCACACTTTGCTCCTTTCCTCTCCACCTCGGTCAATTGGATTTTAACTGAATTTTAAATTAATTGTCTTTATTGTTTTAATGTTTTATGTGGTATTTTTATTGCATGACCGTAAACTACCTAGAGTCACCTTGGTGAAATGGGTGGTACAGAAGTTAAACAGACGAACAAGCAAATAAATACATAAAAGAATGGATTTATTATATTTAACCAGACAATTGATAACAGATGATATTAAGAAACAAATACAGATATTTGATTCAGGGAGAATCAGAGTTAACTATTGGGATGATTTGGGATAGACAAGAAGCCGTGGCAAATCTTCAGTGAGTTGAATACAGTAATAGTTTGTTAACAGAGGGCTTTTAATATTTTATTTTTCTACTTGTTAATGATTTTGTCATTAATATAGTAGAGGGAGGACAATTTAATAATTTGCAAATAGAACTAGAAGTTTAAAATGTGGGGAGGGCTGTTTTGCAAGGGGTGGGAAAATAATATTGTTATAATATATTTATCAATATTCAGCTATGGGGAATGATTTGTGTATATGTGCTCGTGTACTTTTTTAATGTACTTTTTAAAATATTTTGATTGTTTCTGTTCACTTGTTGGTTCCTGGGGGGGGGGATTTCCCTTGGAATTTTGTATTTTAATTTTTTTGAATAAAATAAAAAATATTTGAATGAATGAATGAATGAATGAACGAAGTACATCTTGAACAGAGAGAGAAAAAGGGAGAATATATGCAGGAAATAGAAAGTTCCTTTGTTTTCTCTTTGGCAACAAGATTCATGTCACTAAAATAGGCCAGGTGAGAGACAGACACAGGAACAGCTTGTGAAGATGATTTCCTTCCTTTTTCTCTCTCCATTATCCCACTGGCCAAAATGGGATTCTAGGTACAAAGAGATATGCAGTCTCCAACAGTGTCATTGCTACATTGAGCAAATAAGTAGAGTAGAATGGTCACTATGGAAGCCTCCCTCTGCTTTCCCTCACAACAACTAACCCGTTCATTGTTTTTTAAATGCAGGGCAGTGCAGACAGAATGAGACAAGGATGGGGTAAGGAAATGTTTACATTTCACCAATGGGCAGCCATGATTGCTAGTTGGCTTATCTGATACTCTTCTTTTTTGATATGTGAATAAGGATTTTACCACCATGGGCCCATTGGGAGATTTATTAGAAATCCTGATCATATATAGATTTTGCTGTTGTTAGTTGTGAAGTCCTGTCCGACCCATCGTGACCCCATGGACAACTTTCCTCCAGGACTTCCTGTCCTCTACCATCCCCCGGAGATCATTTAAACTCAATATATAGATTAGATTAGATATCCTAAATTTCCCTTTTTTTCTTTTTCTTTTTGTTTTTTACTGAATGAACTGGTTTACACGCTTAATCTTAAATAATGCAACCACTATTTTTCTTTATGGAGATACTTAGTCTTCCAGGTCATGGTTGTCCCAAAGTTGCTTTTTAAAGAGGCAACTGGGCTTTGTGCTTTTTCTTTGAAAACGTCTCATTTCTCATCCAAGAAGCTTCTGACGGTGAAGAAGCGAAACATCTTCAAAGGAAAACCAGAAAATCCATTTGCCTCTTGAAAAAAAAAAAGCACCTTTGGGACACTATTTTTCTTGATTCCACAGATTTAAAAAAGGCTATGTACGGTAACTCTTTCTGGTGTTACTGACTCTATGGTGCAGATTTAGGGTGCAGCAAGTATACTGGGAGGTGAATAAGAAAAACACTGTGCAAGTGGTACTTTGTCACATGAAGTTGGATGAAAGTCTTATCTTTTGAAATATTTTAAAATATTACTTGTGTCTGTTCATCAATTTCATGGCTGAATCTATATTATAACAATGTTGTATTAAAGTTCTGTCTCCTCATGCCTTCAAATCAGTATTGACTCCTGGCAACTGCCTGGACAAGTTCCTGTAGGTTTTTTTTGCCAAAAATTTCAGATGTGGTTTGCTATTGCCTTTTTCCTGTGGCTGAGAGAAAGTGACTGGCCCAAGTTCACCCACTTGACTTCATGCCTGAAGCAGAACTAGAACTCATGGACTCCTGGTTTCTATTGTGGTGCCTTAACTGCTACACCAAACTGGCTTATAGGATAAAATAGAATTTATTGGCCAAGTGTGATTGGACACACAAGGAATTTGTCTTGGTGCATATGCATTATAGGGAAAACAGAATATAAGAGGACTGGTAATTATGACAATTGATCATTAGATCTTTCATAGCCTGGGAAGCAGCGGTGGGTTTCAGAAATGCTTACCACCGGTTGGCTGCACACGGTGCCTTCTGTGCATGTGCCCGGCCTTCCGCGCATGTACTTTGCTCACTTGTACATTTCCATACATGCGCCTGGCCTTGAAAACATGGCTAAATAGGACAGCATTACGCCGGGGTGGTGTGTGTGTGCAATTGCAGCTACTGGTTCACCTGAACCGGTACGAACCGGCTGCATACAACCTCTGCTGGGAAATTTCAATGGAATGTAAGTCACGGGTGGAGGAAATTTCTTCCATATTTGGCTCCAGATAGGTCACAGATGCTCCGCGTTTCCATATTTAATAGAAGCTGTGACACTTTAGTGAACCCATCACCAACTGTTTGCATTTGGTAGTGGTATTACATATTAAGAACCTTCTCCTACTGTTAATTACATGTTATAATTATTTCATTTTGCAATTACAGGCCCCATGTTCAGAAGTTAAGACTCCTTGGAGACTCAAGGGTTCAATCGCCCAAAGCCTGTTCCTGAACATAAGACTGCATACATTTGCATGCTGCTGGCTTGGGAGATTTCATGTGTCAAACACCATCTTAGAGCCTCTCTCTTGGCAAAGTATTCTGCCTTCTTCCTTTTGATCACCATTCAATATCAGAAATCTCTCCTGCTGGCAATCTAACTCTCAGTACGCCACTGAGCATATCAGCAGTATGCATCAGTTCCTTGAACAAAGTACTTTCTTAGTTCCATTTGTCCAGAGGCAAAGAAATGTGTAAGATATTCATGGTCATAAAACAGTGCCAGAGCAATGTAGGTTAATGAGTAGGACACCTTTGACTTGGCAAACATTGTGAAAAATGAACAGGGTTACTACTCCTAGTCAAGGAAAGGGAGTAAATTGAGTTGCAGCTTTCCTCAACACATTCTAAGTATTTATGGGTTACTTAGAAAGTGACAGAGAATCCGTAAACAAGACCAGAACAAAAGAGAAGAGAGAGAAGGAGGAAGAAAGAAAAAGAGAAGCAATTTTATTGATATCAATCTGATTTATGTTTACAGCATGTGCTGGTAATAACCTCATTTGTCAGGAACACTATCAGGAATACTAATTTGGAGTTACCGAGACAAAAACCTAAACAATTGATGTTTTCACTTTGTGCATTTTCACAATAATGCATTTTGAGAGAGCAAATATACCATTGCAAGGTTTAGTTGCAAGGATTTTTTTTTTAAAGATAGAAGTTTGTCTAGAGACAAGGAAGCTTCAAACAGTCCTTTCTCACAAGTTCAGTGTCTCCACTAAGCAGACTGAGATAGTCATCTCAACAGAAGATTCAAGGGCTAGTACCACTAGCCCTTGAATCCACCTTGAAGGAATCCCTTGAAGGAATCCACCATTCCTTCTAAAACCATTCTCATCGTAGTCGTTCTCATGATCCTGAGTGATTAGTCTACAAGCTAGATGAATGCTTGTTTCTGAAGCTGGATAATTAAATTACTCGGTAGCCTTCTTTCTTCATACTATGAAACTTTGATTAATGGCTTAACACAACATAGATTATCATGGTTTCTTTAAGCTAGAAAACCATGGAAAGGACAATAAATAAACTTAATCTGAAAATCAAATTATTGGACCATTTAGGCTGGTGATCTCAATATAATAGTCAGGGTCTTTTCAGGGTCCTATTTGGTGGTCCTATTTGTACGGTAAGTGGGAGGGGCAGATATGGCAGAAGTGGGGGATCATATCGTTTTGTGGGGGCACGCGCTCGATGTTTACAGGCGATTGCGCGCCCCGATCCCTCCGACTTGTCCCGTTCCCCGGATGGTCAAGACCCTCAGAGCCTGGGCCTTCGGCTTATGTTATGCAACGCACGGTCCGTGGTCAATAAGGCCCCCCTAATACACGATCTTATTCAGGGGGGCGCCGCGGATCTTATAGGCGTTACGGAAACCTGGTTGGGCACTGAAGGGGGTGTGCCCCTTGTTGAAATGTGCCCACTGGGTTTCCATGCATTTCATCAGCCGAGGGCTCAGGGTAGGGGTGGGGGGGTGGCGGTTGTTATTAGAGAAGGTCTAGAGCCGAGGGAGACCACTGTACCTCAGATTGCCGGGTGTGAATCCCTCTTTGTGAGGTGGGGTCATAGGTGTCAGATGGGCTTGTTTGTCGCGTACCTGGCTCCTTGCTACGTGACAGCTGCCCTGCCCGAGCTCCTGGAGGTGCTTGCTGGAGTGGCGGTGGAGACCCCCAGACTTATAGTCATGGGGGATTTCAACTTGCCATCATCCGGCACGTCATCGACAGCAGCTCGGGAGTTCACGGCTTCCATGACGGCCTTGGACCTGACCCAAGTAGTTGATGGCCCTACTCACATTGGGGGTGGCACACTGGACTTGATTTTTATCTCTGGTCAGTGGTTGAAGGATCTGGACTTGAAGGAAATAGTCACTGAACCTTTGTCATGGTCAGATCACTCTCTCCTTTGCCTGGACTTTCTGACCGCCACTCAACACCGCAGGGAGACGGAGCTAATACGTTGGTTCCGTCCCAGGCGCCTGATGGACCCGGAGAAGTTTCGGACGGAGCTTGGGCCATTTCCTGAGGGTCTGGCTCACGGCACGGCTGAGGAACTAGTTGCGGCCTGGGAACGGGCCGCGGTGGGGGCTTTAGACCGTGTCATGCCTTTGTGCCTCTGACCCAGCACAGGTCTCAACCGGCTCCTTGGTTCTCCGAGGAGCTGAGGGGGATGAAACGCCGGAGAAGACGCCTAGAGAGTTCTTGGAGGTCCAGTCGTTCGGAGGCTGATCGGACACTAGTTAGGTCCTATAGTAGGACCTACCTAGTGGCACTGAGGGAAGCGAGACGTTGCTACGTCTCCTCCCTCATTGCGTCGGCAGATAACCGCCCGGCCGCCCTGTTTCGGGTGACTCGTTCCCTCCTTCAACAGGGGGAGCGGGATGACCCATTGCAGGGACGAGCTGAGGAGTTTAGTGGTTATCTATACGATAAAATCGTTCAGCTTCGGGACGGTCTGGACCAAAATTGGGTAGATTCAGGTGAGATGTCGGAGAGCGGTCTTGGTGAGATTGTTTGGGATGAGTTTGACCCTGTGGCTCCTGAGGACATGGACAGGTTGCTGGGTAGGTTGAATGCCACCACGTGTTTACTGGACCCGTGCCCCTCCTGGTTGGTACTGGCCACTCAGGAGGTGACACGAGGTTGGCTCCAGGAGATTACGAATGCTTCTTTTGTGGAGGGAGTCTTTCTGGCCGCCTTGAAAGAGGCATGGTGAGGCCCCTCCTCAAGAAGCCTTCCCTGGACCCAGCTGTTTTAGGTAATTATCGTCCAGTCTCCAACCTTCGTTTCGCGGCGAAGGTTGTAGAGAGTGTGGTGGCATGTCAATTACCCCAGTACCTGGATGAAACTGTCTATCTAGACCCGTTCCAGTCCGGCTTCCGGCCCGGATACAGCACTGAGAGGGCTTTGGTCGCGTTGGTGGATGATCTCTGGAGGGCCAGGGATAGGGGTTATTCCTCTGCCCTGGTCCTATTAGACCTCTCAGCGGCTTTTGATACCATCGACCATAGTATCCTGCTGCACCGGTTGGAGGGATTGGGGGTGGGAGGCACCGTTTTTTGGGTGGCTCCCCTCCTATCCCCCCGACCGGTCGCAGACGGTGTTGACAGGGGGGCAGAGGTCGGCCCCGAGGCGCCTCACTTGTGGGGTGCCGCAGGGGTCGATTCTCTCGCCCCTTCTGTTCAACATCTATATGAAGCCGCTGGGTGAGATCATCAGTGGTTTCGGTGTGAGGTACCAGCTGTCGCTGATGACACCCAGCTGTACTTTTCCACACGGACCACCCCAAGCTATCAGTGTTGTCCTGGTGTCTGGAGGCCGTACGGGTCTGGATGGGGAGAAACAGGCTCAAGCTCAATCCCTCCAAGACAGAGTGGCTGTGGATGCCGGCATCCCGGTACAGTCAGCTGCAGCCGCGGCTGACTGTTGGGGGCGAGTCATTGGCCCCGATGGAGAGGGTGCGCAACTTGGGCGTCCTCCTGGATGAACGGCTGTCCTTGGAAGATCATTTGGCGGCCGTCTCCAGGAGGGCTTTTTACCAGGTTCGCCTGGTTCGCCAGTTGCGCCCCTTTCTAGACCGGGATGCCCTATGCACAGTCACTCACGCTCTCGTGACGTCTCGTCTGGACTACTGCAATGCTCTCTACATGGGGCTCCCCTTGAGGAGCACCCGGAGGCTCCAGTTAGTTCAGAATGCGGCTGCGCGGGTGATAGAGGGAGCCCCTCGTGGCTCCCATGTGACACCTCTCCTGCGCAGACTGCACTGGCTACCTGTGGTCTTCCGGGTGCGCTTCAAGGTTTTGGTGACTATCTTCAAAGCGCTCCATGGCATAGGGCCGGGATACTTACGGGACCGCCTGCTGCTACCGGATACCTCTCACCGACCCGTGCGCTCTCACAGAGAGGGACTCCTCAGGGTGCCGTCGGCCAGACAGTGCCGGCTGGCGACACCCAGGGGAAGGGCCTTCTCTGTGGGGGCTCCCACCCTCTGGAACGAGCTTCCCCAGGACTTCACCAACTTCCTGACCTCCGAACCTTTCGCATGAGCTTAAGACACATCTATTTATTTGCGCAGGACTGGACTAGATTTTAAATTCGAATTGGTTTTAATGGGGATTTTATTATTTTTATTATCATCATTTTAATTATTCGGCCAATTATAATAAGTTTTTTAATGGATGTTTTTATTTGTATTTATATGTATTTTTTATCTGGTTGTTAACCGCCCTGAGTCCCTAGGGAGATAGGGCGGTATAAAAATATGAAAAATAAATAAATAAATAAATAAATAAATAAATAAATAAATAAATAAATAAATAAATAAATAGGGTCACATATATTCTGATTCCAGAAAAAATGACATGTTTTTATTTTGGTTGGGGTTTTTTTTTTTTGGAGGGGGGGGTCTGTTTTAATCTGGTGGTAGTTACCCAGGGTCATGTGTACTATATTGTGTGGAGGGAGGAGAGCCATATTGATATATTGTATTTCCTTCCAGGATGAGTGTGGGTATCTCTATAGCAATAGCACTTAAACTTATATACGACTTCATAGTGTTTTACTATAGTGCCCTCCAGTGATGGGATTCTACTGGTTCACACTGGTTTGGTAGAACCGGTTGTTAAGTAGTTGAGCAGTTCAGAGAACCGGTTGTTAGAAGAAATCTCCTTTTGTTTTTTTGCACTTTACAGGGTTAATCCTGTAAGGAATTACAACATTCTGGTGTTCTTTCCTAGCCTAATCTTTATTGCCCTGCTTACAGAAACTGCCTCTCCATTAACCCTTATTATATATATATATATATTTTATTTACATTTATATCCCGCCCTTCTCCGAAGACTCAGGGCGGCTTACAGTGTATAAGGCAATAGTCTCATTCTATTTGTATATTTTTACAAAGTCAACTTATTGCCCCCCCAACAATCTGGGTCCTCATTTTACCTACCTTATAAAGGATGGAAGGCTGAGTCAACCTTGGGCCGGGCTTGAACCTGCAGTAATTGCAGGCTACTGTGTTCTAATAACAGGCTTCTAACAGCCTGAGCTATTACATATTCTTGGCAGTATGCCTAGACGTGCTGTCGCTTCTGGTTCCAGAGCTTCTTGGAAGTTTTTTTTTGCTTGACTTTCTTAAAGGGAAAAGGTTATTTTAAGCTTTTTACACCGCTGTTGGGAGGAAATACTTCCCTGTTGGAGTGCTTCCAGCCAGGATGCAATGATCAGCACTTTGAAAAATAATTGAATAATGAAGCAGAAGCTTTTAATGACAAGGAACCAAGATGAGTGACATTCAGCAAGGCTTATTGGCTAGCTAGAAAGATTGATATTCAAACGTGAGTTTACATACCCTTTCTGACTTTTGGTCTAAAACTGGTTTTTGGTGAAGTTTAATTCTGTGCTTGGTGATGTTTAGTCCTGTGTTTAGTGATGAGATAATTTTCCCTATTCAGCTTTGTTTGGAAGGAAAAATGTTAATCTCTATTCCTGAAAAGAAGCAGCTTCAGAAATTTGACTAGTTCCTGTGTCTATTTGTTCTGGTAATTGGTTTAACAAGGAACAGGTACTCTGTTTGCTCCTTTGCTTCATTCTGGAGATCTTAAATGACCTCTCTGCTAAAGTGTTTCATTTTATGAACAAGAATTGGCTGCTGATAGTTATCACTGCATTTTTAACTATTTTAATTCCTCAAGGTGCTCTGGCACCCTGACTGATTTGTAACTTCAGTTTGCAAGTATTTCTAATCTAATGATTGGTATTTAGGGCAGCTTTTTGCAAGCAAAGAAGCATTTTGTATTTTTGTGCAGTTAATCCTTGATTTACAACAGTTACAATGACACTGAAAAAAGTGACTTATGGCCATTTTTCACGCTTATGACCATTGCAGCAAACTGTCATTAGGGCAAAGAAGCAATGTCACATGACCACCTGGCCATGCCCACCCGGTCACATGAAGCACCATAGTTGTGAAATGAGTGATATGGTTGTTAAGAATGCTGCAACGGGCATAAATGATGACTAGTCATAAGTGTGAGGACCAGTCAAAAGGTCAGAAATGACTTCTTTCAGCCCTCTGAGTAGTCCCTATGCACATAATCATGGCCACCCGGTCACATGACCAGCTATTCACGCCCCTAAATAAGCCACACCCACAGAACTGGTTCTTAAAAAAATTGAATCCCACCACTGGTGCCCTCTCTAAGCAGTTTATAGCGTCAGCATTTTGCCCCAACAATCAGGGTCCTCATTTGACCATCCTCGGGAGGATGGAAGGCTGAGTCAACCTTGAGCCTTTCTCCCTCCTCTCCCTCTCCCTCTCCATTTCCATCTCCATCTCCATCTCCATCTCTGTGTTTAATCAACAGCCATTTTGAAAGTGAACTCCTAACTTTCTGACATTTGAAGGATGAGTAGAAGGTAAAGCTGTCATACTTGGTTTCACCCAGTTTCTCATTTTTAAAAAGTTTAAGTTGATTTGTTTCTGAATCGCAATGTGATTTTTTTTTCCCCTCAAGAAAAGCATGTACATTGTTAGGATAATTCCCTAAATGCACACAATTTAGTATAGACATTTGTTAACTTACACTTTTTTTTTCTGTCAGCGATTTTTCTTTCATATAACGCAGCTTTGTTTTCATTTTTCCCTATTGTATGCTTACTCATGTTTTCCCCACATACCAGGGGTGAAATGCTCCCATTTCTGCCGCAGAAGTTGTAGAAAAAAATGCTTTTAAAAGTAAAAAAAAAAAAAGTTGGCCACACCCACTCAGTCACATTACCCTACCACCACCAAGCCACGCCCACAGAACCGGTAGTAACAAATTTTACATTTCACCCCTGCCACATACAGACATTTTGAGCAGAGAATTCTATTGTGAAATTTTAAAAAAAATGTATATCAACGCAGTAAGGACTTACATTTGGGGTATGAATTCAGGAAAAGAAAATTAGATAGATTGACTCAAAAATGAGAACAAAGTGAGTTTTTCACCTAGCACCACTCAAAAATATGGCATGTTCCAGAGAAGATAACTCAGTACTTTTGGTTGACATTCTGGATGTGCTTGTACATATTTCAGACAACGAACAGTGGTGACTGATAAAATATATTTTTCTGGCCATAACAGCACCATTATATTTTTCTATCCTGAAAAAAAAGCTTAATGTGGGTCATACATCAGAGCTCTCACCAAATTTCTTAATTTGCAGGGGTCCGGTCTCCAACCTTCGCTTCGCGGCGAAGGTTGTAGAGAGTATGGTGGCATATCAGTTTCCCCTGCACCTGGAGGAAACTGTCTATCTGGACCCGTTCCAGTCCGGCTTCCGACCCGGTTACAGCACTGAGACGGCTTTGGTCACGTTGGTGGATGATCTCTGGAGGGCCAGGGATAGGGGTTATTCCTCTGCCCTGGTCCTATTAGACCTCTCAGCGGCTTTCGATACCATCGACCATGGTATCCTGCTGCGCCGGTTGGAGGGATTGGGAGTGGGAGGCACCGTTTATCGGTGGTTCTCCTCCTATCTCTCCGACCGGTCGCAGACGGTGTTGACGGGGGGGCAGAGGGTGAGCCCGCGGCACCTCACTTGTGGGGTGCCGCGGGGTCGATTCTCGCCTTCTGTTCAACATCTATGTAAACCGCTGGGTGAGATCATCAGTGGCTTGGTGTGAGGTACCAGCTGTCGCTGATGACACCCAGCTGTACTTTTCACACGGGCCACCCCAATGAAGCTATCAGTGCTGTCCCGGTGTTTAGAAGCCGTACGGGTCTGGATGGGGAGAAACAGGCTCAAGCTCAATCCCTCCAAGACGGAGTGGCTGTGGATGCCGGCATCCCGGTACAGTCAGCTGAGTCCGCGGCTGACTGTCGGGGGCGAGTCATTGGCCCCGATGGAGAGGGGGCGCAATTTGGGGGTTCTCCTGGATGCACGGCTGTCTTTTGAAGATCATTTGACGGCCGTCTCCAGGAGAGCTTTCCACCAGGTTCGCCTGGTGCGCCAGTTGCGCCCCTTTCTAGACCGGGATGCCTTGTGCACAGTCACTCACGCCCTTGTGACGTCTCGTCTGGACTACTGCAATGCTCTCTACATGGGGCTCCCCTTGAAGGGCATCCGGAGGCTGCAGTTGGTCCAGAATGCAGCTGCGCGGGTGATAGAGGGAGCCCCTCGTGGCTCCCGAGTGACACCTATCCTCGCAGGCTGCACTGGCTACCTGTGGCCTTCGGGTGCGCTTCAAGGTATTGGTGAGCGTCTTTAAAGCGCTCCATGGCATAGGGCGGGTTACTTACGGGACCGCCTGCTGCTACGAATACCTCTCACCGACCCGTGCGCTCTCACAGAGGGACTCCTCGGGGTGCCGTCGGTAGCGACAGTGTCGTCTGGCGACACCAGGAAGGGCCTTCTCTGTGGGGCTCCCGCCCTCTGGAACGAACTCCCCAGGACTTCGTCAACTTCGGACCTCGAACCTTTCATGAGCTCAAAACTCACTTATTTATTTGCGCTGGACTGGGTTAGCTTTTTATGGGTTTTTAATTGGGTTTTATCGATGGGTTTTTAATGGGTTTTTAATGGGTTTTATTATTTGCTAAATTTTAATTGCGGCCAAATTGAATAAGTTTTTTAGTGGTATTTTAATAGTATTTATTTTGTAATAGGAATGTTTATTTTATCTGGCTGTAAACCGCCCTGAGTCCTTCGGGAGAAGGGCGGTATAAAAATTTAAATAATAAATAAATAATAAAATAAATAAAAAAAAGTATAGTTTGGATTGTTGAAGGGAGCAGTAGCTATTATCACTGCAAGGATTTAATCTAAGCTAGGTAATGGTTTCTCAGCCTGTGACTGAAAATTGGAGAAGCAAATTGGGAAACAAGTGATAGGAAGTGGGAATACACAGGACACTTCATTGCTCTTGGGGTAATACCAAAAAGGTCAATAAAAATAATAATATCAGCTTCTCTGTTCATGCTTCAGCAGATTAGGAGCTCTAAACCAACTGCAATGTTGCAGTAAGTGGTAAAGTTGTGTAACTACTAATGTCGTTAAATTGGCAAAAGGGATTTCCACATCTAAGACCTCACTACATGCCAGAATAGGGTATTTCCACTTTGGGGATAAAGAAGGATTTATGACAATTGCATGAAAACTTCTTATGAAGGGGTAGCCCCTACCTTCTTTCCAGGGGATAGACCCTCAGATAAATTTAAAAAAGTCTAATTTTACAGCTAGCAATGTTCCTTTGTTGTTTGCGTGAGAAACAGAAGGTTACATTGAACAGTTTAGCATACAGGTCTTACCAACACGTGGTATTGGATTTTTTAAAATTTGAAATAAATGAATGGAATAACGACTTTATTCTCTCAGTCCTTCTTTCTATGACTAAGTAAAGTCCATATGGATTTCAATGAAGAATGGGGTTTAAATTAATACCTTCTTGTTATCTTTTCAATTATGTATTTACAGGGGTGGTATTCATTTACCTTTGCTACCGGTTCACAAATGTGAGCGGACGCGCCACCTCCGGGCACGTGCAGGATTTCTGTGCAAAAACAAGACATGATGATGTCCGGATGGGTGGGTGGAGTTTCCCACAGCCACCGCTACCGATTCACCCGAATTGGATAGAACCGGCTGAATACCACCACTGTGTACTTATTAGATTTATTAATTCAGTTGTATTTCTATAGAATTCTTCCAGCAGATGATAGAGATGGAGATATATCCCTCTTACATAATTCTGAGAAATTTCATAGATGTTTTGAAATATCTTCTACTTCTAGAAAGAAAGTAGAAGACATTTCTAAAAAAAAAAAACAACAACCAATAGCTGTGGCCCATTTTATGTATCTATTTATTTGCTTAATATGCTTGTCTTTTGGGACCTCAAATTTACATACCTACTTCTCCCTCCTCCTAAATTTCTCCTGCCCTCTGTGAGGTGGTCAGTTGAGCATCTTGTCAGCACCTGTGGCTCAAGGTGCCACAGACCCTGTGATTAGACCCTGGGTTTCTGTGATGTCAATCCAACCACTACATCACAGTTCTCTCTCATTGTATTGCATTGTATGGGCCTCTGGTGGCTCAGACTGCTAAGACAGTCTGTTATTAACACAGCTGCTTGCAGGTTCAAGTCCCACCAGGCCCAAGGTTGACTCAGCCTTCCATCCCTTATAAGGTAGGTAAAATGAGGACCCAGATTGTTGGGGGCAATAAGTTGACTTTGTATATAATATACAAATGGATGAAGACTATTGCGTAACATAGTGTAAGCCACCCTGAGTCTTTGGAGAAGAGTGGGATATAAATGAAAAAAAAAATTAAATTAATATTGAATGTACACTTTTGCAAGGCTCTCTAATAAGGCTCCGGGCATGTAAAAAAGGAATGCCTACATCCTTCACCATCTGGAATATCAAGCATTCTAGGAAAAAGGAATGGAACATCTGAACATTGGCATCAACTGGACCCTGAAACCATAATCAAGAGAGCTTGGTTGTAGCAGAAAGCAGCTTTTTGTCATCTTGTCAGTAAGAAGGATGTTTATTTGCTGCTACATTCAAACCAGCAGCATTGCTATAACTTGAGTTTCTGCTCACTATGGACAGCTGGAGAAGCTGCATTGGCAAAACTAATTACAGAGTAAACTGTTCAGTCCAAGTTTATTTTTTACCTTCAGGCCTGAAAGATTAAAGAATTTATCTCTAGACAGTGGAACCATTTCTCTTCCTTTTTCCATTTGCTTCCTTTTCACCAGAGCTTCGGGAAAAGGAGACTGGCGAGAGAAAGAGAAGCAGGGGAGGGAAGGAGGGAGAGGGAATTGAATATATCCACATAATATAACCCTTGGCTGGTTACTGGCGACAAACAAAACTGAGCAAATCACCGACTGAATATTGTTTCACAAAGACCACAAAAACAGAAAACCCAGATACATAATTTCGTGTTCTTTCCTGTTTCATTTTAGAAAAGAGGTGCAGCAAGATGACATGGCTGACACAAACACAACGCTTCCATCCCTCTGGCCTTTTGTTGACATAGCTTGAAAAAGAATTGTTTTGTTTGCTATGTAGCCCATGAATGACATCATCCCAAGGGAAGCGGCAACTGAAACTGTTGAGATTAGTTTTGTTTAATGCAGGCATATCTATCCTGAAGACCCTATTCTGTTTCTCCAGGAAATGTCAGAAGAGTTCATTACATTCATTTTTCCTTAGGGTGTTTGTATGTATATGATTAATTTCTAATGCGTGGACTGAGATACATCTCTGAAGGACATATTTAGTATATGTATGTGTGTGTGTGTATATATATATATGGAGTTGTTGGGTGGAAAAGTCTCTCTTTCTCTCTCTCTCTCTCTCTCCCTCCTCCCTCCCTCCCCCCCCTCAAGCTAGTTGTATGCTCTCAGCAATAGCTGATATGAGAATGATAAAAGGGAGATTAAAAAAACCCACTAAGGTACTGTTTTGTGATTCTACAAGAAATTCAAATAACCTGTTAAGAACTCAGCCATACAAAAATGAGGAAACATTTATGCTTACACCTAAGAAAGAATTATAGAAAACTGGCCTTTGAGACAGTTGTTGCAACCATAGTTGGCTAAATCATTCGTTGATTGGCTAAAAATTGCATGCAAGAGAAATTGCTGCTCATAAAAGGAAAATTAACTGTTTGCTATTATATATATAAAATAACACACTCAAATATAATATATTTGTAGATCACAAATGAAGGTTTTAACTCTAACAGATTCAAAGATCCATGCAATAGCAATAGCACTTAGACATATATACTACTATATAGTGCTTTACAGCACTCTCTAAGCAGTTTACAGAGTCAACCTAACCTCAACAATCTGGATCCTCATTTTACTAACCTTGTAAAGATGGAAGGTTTGAGCCGGTCAGGATCGAACTCCTGGCAGTGGGCAGAGTTAGCCTGTAATACTGCATTCGAACCACTGCAACACCTCAGCTCTTAATTCACTCCACTATCTCCCAAGTGATTCTCCAGGAGTCGGTTGTTGTTTTTTTCCTCTTTCCTTTTCCTTCTGCAGAAATTGCTTTCCTGGAGAATTTTATGCAGGTCACACATTCTGATACTGTTTCTTTTGTTTCTTTTTTTTAATAAATGTCATTAATTTTCTATTAATTACATTTCTTAGTGGTTGCTAAACATTATGTTGTTTCTTTATTGGCCTCATACTTGTGCTAGGTCTGTCATCTTATGCATGTTTTCCTGGAAGTAAGCTCCATTTAACTCAATGAGACTTCTTCCTGAGTAACCAGGTATAGAAGGTTCAAGCAGCTAAAGATCACATACCCCAAGATTCAGTCTTCTGAGTAATTATAATTCCCATCATTCATGGTCCTTGGCCATTTAGGCTGAGGCTGATATATTCCAATATCTCTAATCCAAAGCTGGGAACTACTGGTAATTTAAGAAAGATCTTTTGCAATTCATGAAAATGATATTCTTTTGTGAACCATGTACCAAATTTACAATTGAAAAATGGCTGAACTGGTTATTCACCATATTGCGTTGGCTGTCCTTTATCGACAGAAAGGAGAAAGAAGTGGCTGAGTTCATGGAGAATACAAATACCTAAAGACTATGGGAACTAGGTTCTGTATGATGTTTTGGGCACAGAAGTGGTGAATGCTAGCTTTGTAGCTGTTGAAGATATAGAGAGCAATTTTATGGTAAGACAAAGGCTGTTTCCAGGGCCATTTATTTGCTTAACTTTGGTGTCTCAAACCTGATACATATATCACGTGTTTCCAAATAGCAGACAGCAAATTAGAAGTGTGTTGTGAAGTAACCCAATAATCCATCCAACCAGCAAAAGTAATTTAACTAAGATGGAGTGAGGGCTTACCATGGAACAATCTATCACTAATGACTGGAACAGGTGCACAAAGTGTCTTAATAAATCAGTAACCTGAAAAGCACATAAATTACTTTGAAGGTTAATGTATTTTCTTCCTTGTTTCCCAAACATCTTAAAGCTATGTTCATGAATATTTCAGAAACTGCATCGAAAATCTCTCTGGAATATGCTTGAGGTGCTAGATAAAGGAAGAAATGGAAACAATTATACTTACCTAAGTGAGGATCATTATGGACCAGTGCCTTACATATCTTCCTAGCAGTGAAACCTACTGAACTATAAACTTTTAAGAGGACTGTCAGGATCCTATTATCAACTTCACTTAAAATTGGAATCGCCCTCTCCCCGATTCTTTCAGTTTATAGTTGAGAAATATTTTCTCAGTGAAAATATATTGAACTTTAAATAAGGTTTGCTAAGGCACCATTTCCTCTTTCTTCCTTTCCAATCCATGAATTGGGGTCATCAGACTTAGTCTTCCTTCACCCAGCAAATGTTTGGCCTTCAGTGTAGCAACAGTTTCAATGTCTTTCCAATCGACCTCAAGCATCCACTGCAGTAGGCCATGTTCTACAGATTAAACCAAAATAACGGTATATGTAACATGCTCTGTGTCAGAAAGATCTGTATTTACATTTATACTATAGCGGTAATATACTTTCAGAATTTCTTTCCTTAATGTCAGATTATAAGAAATCTAATAATTGATGGCTAAATTTCTCTTGATCAGTTAAAGTAAAAAAACAACAGCCTTCCTAATCCTAATTTGTTAAAGTACAAATTGTTGCAACTGTTATTTTTACTGAATAATAGCACCCAAAAATATTATGGAAACTATCTTCCCATCTTATTTATATATATATATAGGAAGAGCCTTAATATCTTCAGAATGTATACCAAAGGAAAATAGCTTCTTTAAACACTCTAGTTATCGTTAAAGTTACTTGAATTGGATCCTAAATTAGCAGGCAAATAAAAATATACAATAGATTTTAAGAACAATGAAGCCATCCATAACAAACAAGGCACTATCAGGAAAAAAAAAAATCTTAAGAGGTCAAGATTCTGAAACTAAACAACAAAAGAAAACAAAAAAATACATATGAGTAATATACTTTACAGTGTGTTGTCAAACTGAAATTATTTTTAAAACTAGTTCAGGTAAAACTAGAGGTGGGTTTCAGCAGGTTCTGACCAGTTCTGGAGAACCGGTTGCAGAAATTTTGAGTAGTTCGGAGAACCGGTAGTGAAAATTCTGACTGGCCCCGCCCCCATCTATTCTCTGCCTCCCAAGTCCCAGGTGATCGGGAAGAAATGGGGATTTTGCAGTGACCTTTCCCTGGAGTGGGGAGGGAATGGGGATTTTTCAATATCCTTCCCCTGTCACACCCACCAAGCCACACCCACAGAACCAGTAGTAAAAAAATTTGAAACCCACCACTGGGTAAAACCCTTTTCAGCTCAACTTGCAATATGTTAATTCCTATCAAGTTGAAAAGGATATACATACATATATATATATCCTTTTCAATATATACATATGTGTGTGTGTGTGTACAGAGATCTCTTTTTCATTTCACTTGATAAATTTCATACCATGTTATATTAAAATAAACTAAGATGGGCTTTGATTCTTGTGAGTTCGAGGTATAACTATGTACTGAGATTAAAGATGTGTACTTCTCTTCAGCAAAGAATGTACAATATTTGTTAATAATACTTTTTATGGTTTTATATGGTGTATCAGTTTTAGCGCATGGCAAGTACATCAGGCGATCCCATCTGAACAAGTTCATTTTTTAAAAACTTCTTGGACATAAAGAGATTCTGTTTGCCATCATCTGATACCTTTTTGAATTTCTCTTCCAGCTCACTGTTCCTGCCCATCACCTATCAATCTCTTTCTACGTTTCAAATTACATACTTCCTGCAGAATAAAGCCAAACTGTATAACTAATCAATATAAAATTAAATCCAGTGACAAGAATGTGGCAAAGAATGAAATAGAGAACAACATGGAAGAACAAGCATTACAGGAGTTTAACACAAATGAATTAATTTCACTGCTTTTCTCCTTACCCAGTTTATTTTTACCCGTCATCTTTTTTTTTTCTTCACTCATATTCAATCCGTTTTTATAGATCTTGTGGCTTCTTGGCTTGTAAATTCTAGCGTTCTGTGAAATGCTTTGTTTAGTAATCTTTATCTTGTTATTATTTTATGTATTCCATAGAATATATTAAATGGAGTATGAAAACATGAGGTGGTGGAGAAAGAGTGTGCAACATTAACAATAGATATTTAACAATGACCATATCATTTACATTCCTGGACTTCAGTGCCTATAATAAGCTTACATCGCACTACAGGAACAGCACTGAGCAGCCCTCTCTTCAGAAAGCCATACTGGAACATCAACAGAAAGCCAATTATTCAAATTATGAAGCAAATCCATTGCCTTCGCAGGCAGATCATGGGAAGGTTCTCATCAGTTGTTCACTGATTTTATTATTATGGTTTGTTGCATAGTCAGCCAGATGTTCAGACAGGAATTGGCATTTTTTATCCACTTGTTGGGTCCTTCCCAAGGACTTCACACCTGAAGCCCTTATCAACAGAGGGACACTGACACTCACATCCCCTAAAATTCTGCTGAAGATGTTACCTAGTCTGGTAATAAAACATTTGGAAATCAACCCGCGAGCTTGGAGAACGAACCTTCACCTTCATTCGAGCTACAGATATTTGCCACTGTTGTTCTATTTCTATTTGCAGGTATTTTGTTATTTTCTCCAGTTCTTTCTCTTCTCTTCTCCTGTCTCCAGGTACTGCAATACTCACTGTTCAGTCTTTGACTTCTTTATCAACAAATGTTAAATCTGGGGTGTTATATGGCAAAGACTTGTCTGTTTGAATTCTAAAGTCCCAGAGCACTTTAGCTTCTTCATTTTCTATTATTTTCTCTCTTTTACTCGCAGGCAAATAGTTTTACTTCCAGATATTCCAATGCATCATTACTTTGTCATGCCTTTGTAATGTGTGAACTTCTCGCAGCAAGTAACTAGGTGATTCATTGTTTCTTCACTTTCTTTGCAGTGGCAGCATTTGTTTTCTGTTCCTATTTTCTCAATTCTGGCTTTGTATGCATTTGTAGTGATCATCTTCATCCAGGCTCTTGATGTTATTTCCATAGAACCTTGTGATTGCTTCAACGTTCACGATTTTGTCTCCTGTTGATTGTCTAGTCCAAACTCCATTGCAATATGTTGGCTAAATATACGGATGGTATTGAGCAGTGATTCTATTTCAGATGGCGTTTTCCCTACAATTTCACATTGTCCATGTAAAGGAGATGGGATAGCCTGACAGATATCTTTGGTGTTTGATAGCCATCGCCTGACTTGTTCAGTATTGTTGACAGAGGAATCAGGGCAATGACAAATATTAGTGGCAATAGTGAATCTACTTGAAAGATTTATCTCTTGATATTAACCTCTCCCAGTCTATCACTATTGAATGTATCTTCCATTGTGTGACTGATCTTTTTACAAAGATTCTGATGTTTGTACTGAATCCTGTTATTTCTAGGCACTTGATTATTCAGTCATGTGGGAGGGAGTTGAACACTTCCTTGAAAATCCACGCTACATTCAAGTTGGTCTCATTTGTCCCACAGTTCTCCAGAATCATCTTGTCCATGATCTTTTATTCCCCTGCTGTTTGGTCAATTTTCTTTCTGTTCAATTGGAAAGAGCTTGTTTTCAACTAAACATTTTGGACTGCATCACTACCACAACAATTAGCAGTTTAAAAGTTGTTGCTATGCAGGTAATTGGCCTGTTACTTGCTTGGTGCTGCCCCTTTTGTTGGATCTTTTGTTATCAGGCAGATGGTGCCAGATGTTTGCCAATCTTCCATTTCACCTCTTTGGAGTATGTTGTTAAACTGCTCGGCAGTGAGTAGATATAGAGCATCAGATATTTCAACCAAAGCCATGCAGCTCATCTTCATCTGGTGCTAACCAATTCTTGATCCTTACCCTTTCTCCATTATTTCTGCTGTTATTGCAAAGTCTTTCATTTCAGCTTCTTTTTTATTCTTATCCATCTCTGCATATTTGCATCAGGTAAACACATTTTCTTCCAGTACTTCTGCTGCTGTTAGCTCTGGTTGCTCAGCCAACAGTTCTGAGTCTTGTAGCCTATTGGTCAACAATGCCATGAACTCCAACACCTAGTGCAGCCCTTGTTGGCCTGACTAATGATTGATCTAGTATGTGTTTCTGTACTTTATGTCCCATATTGTTTATGGGAGAGATACTCTTAATGTGTCTTTTTGATGAGACCTGTCCAGTATAGCTGAACCTCTGGGATGACTCCCCTGGTTGCTTCCCCAGTTACCTCTCCAAATGTCAGTTTGGGGGAGGATGAACCAGTTCCTGACACGTCAAGAGTTGAGTTGATTGATGGCTCTGAGCAGCTGTTTGTGAGAGGGTTGGCTGAAGCTCAATTGAAGCCAAACAGCCCTGAGGCTTCAGATGAGGAAAGCATGCAGCTGCAGCTGGTCAGTGATGAAGAAGAGGAACTGCCCTCTGCACCTGATCCAAGAACACATAGGGCCAGAAGCAAAGAAGATCAGCCAGATTACTCGGGAGGAGAAATCCTCACCTTTCTTGATAGGCTGCAATGGAAGCTGGTTATTTAGCACAGCGAACAGATGGCGGTGATGCTGGGAACAACATGTTCATTTCCTAGCTGTGTGTCTTCTGGTTATTGTGATCCTTGCCTTGCATTTACACTGTGCCTTGACTTGGATCATGCCTTGGAAATTCTGGACTTTTCTTGCCTCATGAACCCTTTTATGTTGTGAATTTAAGTTTGCCTGGTGGGTTTATTTTGATTGAGAAACTTTCAAGTGTCTTGTGGACTCTTTGGCATTGCTCTATGGACTAGCATTGTTCTGCTCCTGGCTGGACTTAATTGGATAAAGGGGAATAGCTGGGGAGTATTAACAAACTCACTAAACTGAGTCACGGTGGCACAGTGGTTAGAGTGCAGTACTGCAGGCTACTTCTGTTGATCACCGGCTGCCACCAGTTTGGCAGATCGAATCTCACCAGGCTCAAGGTTGACTCAGCCTTCCATCCTTCCGAGGTGGGTAAAATGAGGACCCAGATTGTTGGGGGCAATAGGCTGACTCTGTAAACCACTTAGAGACGGCTGGAAAGCACTGTGAAATAGTATATACTGTAAGTCTAAGTGCTATTGCTATTGCTAAACCACAGTTACATTTGTGTATGATTGAGCAGGACAGCACAACTTCTGGCATAGCTCTCATCTTCCTTGGTGCACACAAGCCCCACAACTTCAAGGTAGGAGATTGTTGTTGCTGTTGTTGTTGTTTTACTACAATAGTTGTATCCAAAAGCTCCTCAAGCAGAACTCAAAAACCCTGACATATACCTGGCTGTAAATCCATATCAGAGATCTATATAAAAAGTTTTGCACTTAAGGTGACTCTTAAAAAACATGTTATCCTTTGAGTCTAGGATCAGCAAACAGAGTCTCTGTTTTTCTAGCATTTCCAGAGTTTGTTCTTTTCAAAGCTACTGCAGGAAAAAATACTGCAGAGCTGCGGTTTGAAGTCTTCCTCAGAGGGTTCATTCCATCTTCATATCACCAATACCTTGCTCAGGTTTAAAGCCCCGAAAGTTTTAACTGAGCTGTCAGAAACAATCACCACCGATGTTCTTGTCTCAGTGGTGTGCAGATCGTTAACAACTAGGCTACCAGTGACAATATTCAATTCCAGCAAACCATTGCCAATAATTATTATACTGGTCCAGCGCCTACTGGGATTAAAAATGCCTGACCCAACCTACAAATTGGCTTCATGGGACTGAAATTCAGCTACATGTGAAATGTGGCTCTAGTCACAAAATATGACAAGTAGGAATTAGGCATCAAGACAAATGCTGTATCCTTTTAGTATAGCTCTCTTCAGCTCGATGATATCAAAAACTTTTGGACTATAGCTTTGAGTGTCTGAATAATAATAATAAAAAAATACTTGCTGAGAATTTGGGGAATTACAGCCTAACACATCTGATAGTTTCAAACGGCTTTCACCATACATCTGTAGTATGTATTTTTCATCCATGCAAAATTGGAATATAAATAGATCTAACCTCTAATCTCTATTTATTTATTTATTTTATTTATTATTTATTTATTTTGTCACAACATTATATATAAGCACATATAATGAAAGAAAACAATAGGACAGGCACGGTAGGCACTTTTGTGTACTTATGCACGCCCCTTATAGTCCTTTTAGGAATGGGGTGAGGTCAATGGTAGACAGTTTTTGGTTAAAGCTTTTGGGAGTTTGAGAAGAGACCACAGAGTCAGGTAGTGTGTTCCAAGCATTAACAACTCTGTTACAAAAGTCATATTTTCTGCAATCAAGATTGAAGCGGTTAACATTAAGTTTGAATCTATTGTTTGCTCTTGTATTATTGCGATTGAAGCTGAAGTAGTCTTTAACAGGAAGGACATTGCAATAGATGATTCTGTGTGTTAAACACAGGTCATGTCTGAGTCGGTGGAGTTCTAAATTTTCTAATCCCAGGATTTCAAGTCTGGAGGTATAAGATATTTTGTTGTTTACAGAGGAGCGGAGAACTGTTCTTGTAAAATATTTCTGGACTCGTTCAATTGTATTAATGTCAGAGATGTGGTATGGGTTCCAGACAGATGAGCTGTATTCAAGAATGGGTCTTGCAAATGTTTTGTATGCTCTGGTTAGTAGTGTCGTGTTTTTGGAAAAGAAGCTACGCAAAATTAGGTTTACAACTCTTAGAGCCATTTTTGCTATGTAGTTGCAATGGGCTTTGGCACTTAGATCATTTGATATGAAAACTCCAAGGTCTTTTACAGGGTGGGGGTCATCAGTAAGGTAATGTTCATCAAGCTTGTACTTAGTGTTTGGGTTCTTTTTTCAATATAAAAATATTTATAAAAATATAAAAAGCTGGCTGAGGAACTCTGGGAGTTGAAGTCCACAAGTCTTAAAGGGACCAAGGTTGGAGACCCCTGCCTTAGATATAGATTAAGGGCCATATAAAATGCTGATAATGAATCACTGTACAGAATGCTGTTCTGCAAACTGTCATAGGAACAGAGGAAGATTGAAATGGGATTATGTTATTACATGAGTAGGAGAACTTCTCCTTTTTCCTTTGGTTCTAGCATTGGTTCTAGCATTTGGTTCTTACAAATTCCTTTTTTTTCCTTTCTGCAGTATAACAGTGCTACAGTAGGAAACAGACCTGCCATTTTAATTTCAGTAGAGAATTGGAAGCTGAAATACTATAATTTGATTGCTCCCAGGAAATCTTTTATTTTTCAGATTTAGATGGTCTATTGCCTAGTAAATAAAGAGTATGCCATATATACTTTGAAATAGTCCATTTGATATAAACACATAGATTGAAGTCAACCCAATGATGGACTAGACAGCCTTGATTAACACATCAAATTACTCCCTATAAGGAAATTAATATTAATAATTGTCTTCAACTATAATCCACTTGGTTATTTCCAATGTAAAAGGTAAGCCCTCTCCTTTATTTCCTAACAAAGATAAAAGAGGAAGCAGGTTTGTAACATCTTTTGTTTAAAAAAATATTAATTCCTTAATTAAGACTAGAAGCATCATTAATATTCATTTGTATATAATTGTCTTAATTTTTAGTCATAATGACTTTAGTAACCAACTGTTTGATTGATGGTAGTTGTGTCTTTTGCATGAAGTAAGTCACCACGTTGGTTTCTTTTTCTTTAAAAACAAAAGGGGAAAAACTGCTTTATATTCATGCATGATATTTTTAACTGCTTTTAATTATAAACTAGCTAAATAAGCATGCAAACAGTGCTATGATGATTGATAGCATCTTTCTCTGAAAGTGATTGTCACAAAATGGAAAGGTGTAAAATCAAGCATAATCTAAACTAAACTAAACTAGGGTCAGGTACTTAAATAAGGTCTTGGATCCAAACACGGGGAGTGTGAGGGTAGAATTCTGCTGAGTCCTCCCCTATTCACATTTAAGTTTCATAAAAATAAAAGTTCTGGACAGATGTGCACTAAATTGCGTTTTCATTGCAGTATTTTAAAGATGTCCTTGAGCAAATCCCTGTCTCTGCATCATATGTACTGTACATTTAAGAGGTCTTGGGAGATGAAATATGACAATTCCATGAAATCAATCTGAGCTTCTGGTTTAGAATACAAATGTGAACAATAATAACTAGCTTTGTTAAAATTTATATTGGCATTCCATGTTTCTGGAGCAAACCAAAAAGAATGAAAGTGAGAAAAAAGCAATAGTAGGAAGAAATAACTGTAATATGCTAGGTCTCAATTAGTGATTGAGTTAGCAAATAAAAGGCCCATTAGACAACCATTGTCACAATACTACTTATTATAAGAAGGTGTTTCTCTTCTTACAATAGTATTGTTTTCTGACTAATCACAAGATACATATTTTAATGTATGTGTGCTTTTGTACTCGCATGTACTGTAGACATTTATCAATTTAGAAACTGATTATTTTAACTCTTGCATTTTAATCCTTACCTGGCCTTGATGATAGCAATTGCCTTTTGTCCCTTCATGATTGTTTAATGTTCCATGGAACAAATGTTAACAACATAACGAGTAATGAAGAAACAAAACATGAAGGGTGAGGTAAATTAAGACCACAGTAGAAGCTAATCTTAACTGGCAAGGACAAAGCCTGAATTTGTCTTGAGGAAAGTGATCCACATTCTCCAGCTGGATTGAAGATGTTGAACGATGCTCTGCTCTAATCCTCATGTCTTGAGTGCCATTATTTCATGATCCAGTCAAAAACCAAGATATCAGAAATAGACACATCACATAGGTATTTAAACCAGGTCTGTCTCAAATTATCTACCCAATAAAGTGAAACATAAGATAACAGAACCAGTTATGTCCTGCATTTGTATCAAGAAGAATTTACTGCTGGACATGACTAGAGGAGTAAAAACAAAGCACCACTAGTCATTTGAGGACTTGATACATTTATTACCAGTGATGCGCAGCCCAACCTGGATAATGCTATTTCATTCCAGATGTGTTCATTGGTAACATTTTATTTGTTTATAAATAGGCCAAAAATGATAATAATTAGGAGCAACAGATTAGGAAATAGAGATATAAATAAACAAATGCAAACTATTCCATAGAGTTCAAATTGGGAAAAGGTGATTTAGATGATTCAGCCAAGTGAATCTTAACCAAGACAGCTTAGATAGACATCATTAACAATAATCTCACCGAAATCTACAATTTGTAGATTTATCCTGCTTGTGTTGCTTGACCTTACAACCAATCTTGCTTCATTTCCCTGAAGAAATTTAATCTACTGAGCTTGGAAATTCAATTCAGATTCCATCCATACAATTTCCTAGTTGACCAGACTGCTTTATTGATGCATGTGCCGAATTGTGTCCAAATTCATCTGTTTTAAAAATAGGATAAGCTATATAGATGTGAAACTATCTAAGTGCAAGCATTATAAGACTGGCCCAGGCTGAGCTGATTCTATATTAAGTCAGGAATCTTGCATGCATTACTATGAATAAGCTCAGGATTATTTCCCCTCTCCATTACACTTTTCTAATGTGGTACAACATTTTTTCAATTGATATGTTTTATAGGAAATATTGATAAGGGCAATCAAAATGATCAAGGTCTATGAAATACTTCCTCATGAGCAAAAGCTAAGAAATGTGGGGCTTCTAAAATGTAGGAAGGGAAAATCAATGATAAGTGTTGCTTAAAATTAGAGCAAGTATGGTGAGAAAAGATAGTGATTTTCTCACTTCCCCAAATTCTAGAATTTGGACTTGACTCTCACATTAATCAGTAGCAATTTCACACTCGGTCCTAGGAATTATGGCATTGAAGATATCATAAGCTTACAAAATGTATTGGCAGAACATATCTACTAACTTAAGGGCCTTGTTGCTGTAGCTGCAGTTTTGAGTGGTTCCCACACGGGGAGGTGCAGTTCGATTTAAATGCTATCAGTATCATCCAGTGTTCATCCAAATATGATTCTGTTCCATCCTTTTATTTTTTGTAAGTGTGTGCAGAAAAAAATGTGACCTTGTATTTTTTCTAACCGATGCAGATATGTGTATCTCATTCACAAACACAAAATACATTTTTCTTTGCAACTTTTCCAAATGTAGCCTTCTGAAATACAGTTTTGGGGTTGATCAATCAATCAATCAATCAATCAATCTGCCAATCAGAATAGAGCTGGAAGGTCTTTTAGTCCAACCCCCTGCTCAAGCAGGAGACCCTATACCAGTGATGGTGAACCTTTTAGACAACGAGTGCCCAAACTGCATGCACGTCCATGCCCAAACTGAAAGGTGTGCGTGTGTGCAAAAGTGAACATGCACAGGCATACATGGAGATGCACGGTCATGTGCAGGAGTGCGCAATCATGCGTGGACGTGTGTGACATGCACGCATGCACAGCAGAGATCCGAAGACCAGCTGGCCGGGGGGGAGGTGGAACATCCCGACACCGGCAGCACAGCAAGAGGTAAGGTCTTTTTCTTTTGTGAGCTTCTGTTTCATTGTTTGCAGGGAAACAGAAGCTCACGAAAGAAACACCACGGAGATCTGACCTGGGGTGACGGCTCGTGTGCCAATAGATTTGGCTTTACAGCCCTATACCATTTCACACAAGTGGCAGTCTAATCTCTTCTTAAAACCCTCCACTATGAAGCACCCACAACTTCTGGAGGCACGCCATTCCACTGGTTAATTGTTATCACTGTTAGGCAGTTTCTCCTTAATTCCAGGTTGTTCCTCTCCTTGATTAGGTTCCAGCCATTGTTTCTTGTCTTGCTTCTGGTGCTTTGGAAAATAGGTTGCCCTCTATGCTTTGTGACAAATCCTCAAAGACTGGAATACTGCTATCATGCCCACCTCCTTCGTCCTTCTTTTCTCCAGACTGGCCATACCCCAGTCCTGAAACCGTTCTTCGTCTCCAGGCGCTTAATTGTCTCAGTTTCTCTTTTTTTGCATTTTTTCCAAAGTCTTCACATCTTTTTTGCAACGGGATGACCAAAACTGGATGCAGGTGTATTCCAGATGTAGTATATTTCAAGACAGACTGGCAGTGTCTATAAATTAAATATTTGCTCATTTTTCTCATTTTTCTTGGAAAGAAATCTATCCCATAGTACTTTCTTATTCCCATGCTGCTGGGAAAATCTTTTAGTGAACCAGCCATGTCATTATGATTTTTTTTCTTATTTTTATACTGTGAGTGTAGAGTGTATTATAAATATAATCTAAGCAGGATTCTTCCTGTATTCTCATGTTAGCGATAAACTGGTGCTTGAATGTTCTACTAATGTGTATTGTAATTGCAGGAAGTGACTCATGAGCATTCTGATGGTACTATCTTCATGCCTTCAGGAAAATATCACTTGTACATGAATATATTATTGAGAGACACAGAAAATATATTAACACAATCAAGACCTTTGGGGATAAAGACCCCAGCCTTTCCAGCTGCTTGCTGTCTTTTTTCCCCTAAAAACATAACACTATATCATCTTGTTTGTGACATTAAAATCAGGTTCTAGAAAATGAGTTAATGATAACAATGAAGGTAATGTTGTAAATTTAAAGAGAGGAATATTAAAAGAAACATGTAAACTATTTCTGTC
The DNA here is from genome assembly GCF_028640845.1 of Ahaetulla prasina. Lineage (NCBI taxonomy): Eukaryota > Metazoa > Chordata > Lepidosauria > Squamata > Colubridae > Ahaetulla > Ahaetulla prasina. The sequence goes on from NC_080539.1 coordinate 161,791,160, forward strand.
AACCTCCGTATTTATTAGATTTCCTACCACTTATAAAATCCATTTCCTTTCTTTGAAATTCAGTAGATGTTTTGCTTGAGAAAAGATTTATATATATACTGTATATATATGTCTTTGGTTATTCATATATATATATGTCTTTGGTTATTCGGGTTTTCTCCCAGGTAAAATTGGAAGTGTCTTGGCGACGTTTCGACAAAATCCCATTCGTCATCTTCAGGCTAGGTATTTACAGCTTCGTGCTTCTAGGAGAAATGTGTGATCGCAGCTGTTTCTTCCTTTTAACTGCTAGTGGGGGTTTGAACTGATTGGTTGGGAGCTTGGCTGTGTTCTGATTAGGTGGAGGTGTGTTCTGATTGGTTGGGTTGGAACAGAAGAAAAATAAAACAAAAGATTAGAGAGAAAGAATTTTATGGCGAAAAGTGAAATATTTAAAATGTTGTTGGAAAAACTAAAAGCGGTACAAATTTTGACTCAGCCAATACTTTGTTCAGAAAAAATGTACTGTTTGTTTGTAGGTGTGTTTGAAAAAAAAATAAAAAACTTTTATAAAAAAAAATCAATAGACGTTTTGCTTGAGAAAAGATCTTAGAGTTTTGGTCAAATGTATTGATATGCTAAAGTTATGCATTGGGAAATTGAAATAAATATATATGATATGTTCAAAACTTTTTATTGGCTCGGAAGTTCTCGAATCAAACATTGTTCTGCCTCTTCTTCCCCTTGGTCTGTAGGTTAGTCATTAATCTATCCCACTGGCGTAGAGTATCCCAATTATACTATGGCCATGATAGCCATTTGGACATTAAATCCTCTGATAATTAGTTAGGCCTTTAAGTAACCTGACTAGTGACGTTCCAGATTTTGAATCAATAGTATCAATGTTAAAAGAAGCACTGCCTTCTCCAAAAGCAATACAGTTTAATCTGACCGATTCTTTATGATGGGGAAGATTTGAATTCCTGGGTGAAATGGAATTTCTAAAATGTTGGTGGCCAGACATTCAGAGATCTACAAGTATAGATTGGGCAGTGAGCAAAGTCAAAAGTATGCCTTCCAAGGCTTAGAAAAAGAAGATATAGTATCCTTCTAACCATAGGTGGACATAATGTATGTCCTTCCAGACACCTTTAAAAGAATATCTCTGGTGGAGACTAGGAATAACTTCTATTGCCATGTACCACCACCCAGAGACATTGGCTAGTGGGCAGCTCCAGAAATTTATAAAACAAATCACCTCCTTTTCCCTGAGGTCAGCTGTGAACTGGTGAAGACAGTAAGGGAGGTGGTGGCTCAGTGGCTAAGATGCTCAGCTTGTAGATCAGAAGGTCGGCAGTTCAGCAATTCGAATCCCTAGCGCTGCGTAACGGAGTGAGCTCCCATTACTTGTCCCAGGCTTCTGCCAACCTAGCAGTTTGAAAGCACGTAAAAAATTGTCAGAATATTCATGAACTGGCAGAGACATGGTAACAAGGTCAGCCAATGAATAGGCATAGCAACTGGATCAGCCAATGAGGGCTGTTTAGAAACAGAAACTTAAGAAAGAAATCTGGGCATTGACTAAGCTCTGTGCTCAGCTCTAAAACGAAACTAGTCTGGTCTTGTCTGTCTGTAACTCTGAACTGAAAACAGTTCTCTCCTCTGCCATTGATATTGTATATTTATTTTCATGTGCTGTATTGTATATAAAGAGAAGTTAATGAATCCTGCTGAATCAGTTACCTGTGTGTGCTTTCTGGATTTGATTTTGCAACAAGCTCTGAAAAAAATGCAAATAGAAAAATAGGGACCACTTTGGTGGGAAGGTAATAGCGCTCCGTGCGCCTTCAGTGTTTAGTCATGCTGGCCACATGACCATGGAGATGTCTTCGGACAGCGCTGGCTCTTCAGCTTAGAAACAGAGATGAGCACCGCCCCTAGAACCAAAAATGACTAGCACGCGTGTACGGGGGAACCTTTACCTTAAAGTGCATAATGATACTTCATTTCGAAAGAATATATCATCAATATTATGAGTCTGGAGCTGTTTCTAGGATACTGAGGGGGGAAAAAAACGTCCATTGTTGATTTGTTCCATGTAATGGAATAAGATATAATCATGCTTTTGTGTGCTATGAAACTTTATAAATGACAATGCTTCAAGGTGCCAATGGAATTAACACCATTTAAGCCTCTGTGATTTTCTGAAGATTGGAATTATTAGCTCAGTCACCTGAAAAACATTAGCCTCTTCATAGATTACATTTTGTGCTCAAGAAGAATTTGTAGGAGGAAAATGTATGATGCCACAAATGGTGGATGCCTACATAGAGTAACCTTAGGACTGCAAGGGGTGGGTGGGGGGGACACACTTCAACAATGCAAGGAGAAAGCTTAATCCTTTCACAATTGTTACTTGTATTATTCCAGATGGGAAAGAAAGTGTGTGTACACGCAGGCACACAGTAATCCTTCTCTCACTAATAAAGCTATGCACGGAATTTTGCTTATATGGTAGGATTTGTTCTGGAGAATCTAATCTAATCTAATCTAATCTAATCTAATCTAATCTAATCTAATCTAATCTAATCTAATCTAATCTAATCTAATCTAATATAGGGCCGTGGTGGCTCAGGCTGTAAGATAGCCTGTTATTAAAACACAGCTGCCTGCAATTACTGCAGGTTCTAGTCCCACCAGGCCCAAGGTTGACTCAGCCTTCCATCCTTTATAAGGTAGGTAAAATGAGGACCCAGATTGTTGGGGGCAATAAGTTGACTTTGTAAATATACAAATAGAATGAGACTATTGCCTTACACACTGTAAGCCACCCTGAGTCTTCGGAAAAGGGCGGGATATAAATGTAAACAAAAAAAATAAATAAATCTATAATCCTTTATAGTTTGTCTCACTCTAAGGCTTTACATATGGGACATAATCCCTGCCGGAGTATATCAAATTGAGAAAGACTGATCAGTGCTGATTTAATAGTCTATTACACTGATGCCGGATGATCTAATAGTCTCTAAATGTAGGTCTACAGATGATGATGGTGATATATAGTGTAAAACTTATTAATGATTTATTAATTTATATACAACATAAAACTTATTTATAGTATCTAATTAATCCTAAATGGAGACATGCTAAAAGAAATTGGAAAGGACGGGGAAGGGTAATCAGGTCAAAACATTAAAACCTTTCCTAATTTGTAGACTTGACTCTAACCCTGAAACAAACAAATACACACATGCACATTTTTTTGTTGTTGGGCTACATTCATGTCTCTTAAAAATAAACAACATAAGCAGATGCATTGCTGCATCTTGGTAGCCAGTTCCCGAGTCTTATGCAGCTGAAGGAAGTCAACATGCTGCATCAGAGTGGCGCAGTGGTCAAAGTGCAATACTGTAGGCTACTTCTGCTGCCTGTCAGCTGCCTGCAATTTGGAGAATCAAATCTCACCAGGCTCAAGGTTGACTCAGCTTGCCATCCTTCTGAGGTGGGTAAAATAAGGACCCAGATATGGGGGCCATATGCTGACTCTGTAAACTGCTTAGAGAGGGCTATAAAAGCACTGAGAAGTGGGATTACGATGGATTATACAGTAACTGATACTAAATTGATATTGAACTTGATAACAGCAGCAAGATTCCTGATTGGACAGTACTGGAAGAAAAAAGAACTACCCACAATAGAAGAATGGATATTGAAAGTTTCTAATTTGGCGGAGATGGCCAAAATCTCAGCCTTTTTGAAAGACAATACTCAAGAAAAATATTTAAACGAATGGAAGAAATGGATTGACTATATTCAAAATAGATATCAGACTAAGAGATATCAGACTGCCTTTGAATGAAGGATGTAATTTTTTATTTTAAAGGAGGAAGTCAGGATATGCGAAAGAGAAGGATTATAATTGTGTTAGACTTTAAAAATTTAATGTATGAATGTTAGTTTTTTGAACTATACCTTGTGTTTGCTCCGGGAAGTCTGGGGGAGTGGGGGGGTTTTGAGGGAGGGGGGAGGAAAGGGGGAGGGGGGGAGAAAAACTTATTTCTTTTTGTAAAACTTTTCAAATAAAAAAAAAAAAGCACTGAGAAGTGGTATATAAGTCTAAGTGCTATTACTATCAATAAAGGAAACTAAAATCCACCAGCCTATGGAAAGTGCTCCTTGTCATAAATCAGCAGACAAGCAGTTTGCCCAACATCAGCATCTGACATAGATATATTTGCCAAATATAGTTCCCTGAAAATCAGTACACTAAATTAAGCAAATACAAAGAATGGATGTATGAAACTGAACGCACCCACTTTCCACTTGGGTATTTTCAAAACAGAAACACACTAGACTTTTAGTAATAAATTGTTTTATGTACTGTATCAAGCTACTCCCAATTTTTGTCTTTATTTTCTTTTTTTTTTCATAAATATCCCCATCAATACTCCAATAATTCTTTGCGGCTCTTCCTCCAGCTCTGATTGATCAGACTAGGAGGTTTCTTCCTGCTTGTTATATTGGACTTTGCCTGGTAATATCCTTTGGCCTTGTGCTTTGAATCCTTGCCAGAGTAAGAAAAGCCAATACCATACATTAGTTCCCTTGAAGATTTGACAACAGTCATTGTTAGATTCGGGCAATAACGAGGCAGGAGACCAGATGAGTAACAACAGCTCTTTACTATATGGTGAACCCAGCAGCAAACAACGGTAAAACCCCTCCTTATATACAGTTCAGCTGGAGGCTTCAGCCAATTAGCAACGTGCTATTTCCCGCTCTTATTTTCCCTCCAAAACCCTTAAAGATACATTACACTCCTCCCCTCCCAGAAAACTTTTTACCCCTATTTACATAAAATGAATAATTATTTTTCTATGTAGTCACGTAAGTACGCAGGGCGTCTCCTAACTCTTTCGGACCTGCGCAGTTCATTATCTGGGAGTGAGTCGAGCTGGCCGGAGGGACTGTTCGTTCCTCTCAGCTCCTCCTCCAGGCCATCCGGCCTTGGATTACTTGCAGAGTCGTTCCTGCTTTCCTTCGGAGGGACCGGTTGGTGTCGCTGGAACTCAGATAAGTCCTGCGGTTTTCTCGGGTTTGAGTTAGCTGTGGATTCAATCATTGGATAGTCAGGGCCTGTTTCGTCTGTTTCTAGACTTGTGGCTATTCTTTTTCTTAACTGGTCTATGTGGCGTTTCCAAACCCGGCCATCCTCTATTTCTACGAGATATGATTTGGGCCCGGTTGTTTCTAGTATTGTTCCCTTTTGCCAGTTTGGGCCTTCACCATAATTGTGTGCCCATACGGAACTCCCTACTGTCAATTCTCTTGTTTTGCCCGGTGTTGTTTTGTACCCGTCTGGTGTGTAGTTCGGGTTTAAACGGTCTAACGGGCATCTAAGCTTTCTCCCCATCAGTAGCTCGGCTGGGCTGCGGCCAGTCGCTACACAAGGGGTTCTGTGTTGTACCGCTAAGAAGGTGTCAATTTTTAATTGCCAATCGCCTGGCCTGAGTCTGGACAATGCCTCTTTTGCACTCCGGACGAAACGCTCTGCAAGGCCGTTCGTCGCAGGGTGGAAAGGCGCCGAGAGGACATGCCGGATGCCCTCTTCCGCCAAGTACCCCTCAAATAGGGTTGCAGTGAACTGTGGCCGTTGTCTGAAACTAGGGTGTCTGGTAACCCGTGTGTTACAAAAAGGTGTCTCAGTACTGAAATGACAGCCTCGGCGGTCATGGATTTCATTAGAATGATTTCCAGCCATTTGGAAAATGCGTCTACCACTATTAGGAATGTTTGGCCGTGGAAGGGGCCGGAAAAATCGATATGGATTCGGGACCATGGGCCCTGGGGTTTTTCCCACTCTCGGATTGGGGCCGTTGGTGGTAGTGGTCTGGATTCCTGGCATGCTTGGCATTTCCCAACCCTATCGCTAATCTCCATGTCCATCAAGGGCCACCACACATAGCTCCTGGCTAAACCCTTCATTCTCACGATTCCAGGATGGCCTTCGTGCAGAAGTTCCAGAACTTTTTTCCGCAATTTCTCTGGGACCACCACTCTATCCCCCCAGAGCAAACACCCCCCTTGCACCGACAATTCCCCCTGCTTTTTTACATATTCCCTAAAACGCTCACCCACAGCGGGCCATCCTCTTTGCACCCAACCCATTACAGTCCTTAGTGTAATGTCCTTGTACGAAGCCCGAGCCACCTCCTTGGAAGTGACTGGACCAGAGTCCAAAGAGTCAATTAACAAGACGGGTGTGCCCGGAGTGGGGTCTTCGATAGTCGCTGGTAAAGGGCATCTGCTCAAGGCGTCTGCATGCCCTAACTCCTTTCCTGGCCGATGTAGCAGTTTGTAAGAATATGCAGCCAGAAAGATAGTCCATCGGGTCAATCTGGGCGAAAGTGCCACGGGCGTTGGGCGGTCGCCCGCCAGCAACCCTAGCAAGGGTCTATGGTCTGTGACGATTTCGAAGTCGCGACCGAAAACATATTCATGGAACTTCTTTACCCGGAGACTATGGCCAAGGCTTCCTATCCAACTGACTATAGTTCCTTTCAGCTGAGGACATTGTTCGGGAGTAAACGCTATAGGGGCTTCTGTGCCATTTGGCAGCCTGTGGCTGAGCACAGCCCCACCCGTAGGGGGATGCATCACAAACTAGCACCAATGGTAGTGTGCTATTGTATTGTATCAATAGGCTATCGCTAGACAGGAGGTTTTTTATTGCTTCGAATGCTCTAGCTTCCGCCTTTCCCCAAGACCATGCAGCATTTTTTCCTAGTAATTTGTGTAGCGGCTCGGCTATGGTAGCCTTATTTTTAAAAACCGTAAAATTTACCAGACCCAAAACGCCTGCAACTCTGTTTTGTTTTGGGGTGCTGGGGCCTTTCTGATTGCCCTAACCTTGCTCTCAGTGGGTGGATCCTCCTGTCTATCCGTAGCCCAGGAATTCTACGGATCCTACCCCGATCTGGCACTTGTTTAATTTGACTTTTAGACCGGCGGACCGGAAAATACTTAAAACTTTTCTCAGTCGCACCCCAAGTTCTTCCATATTGTCGGCGGATACCAGTACGTCATCAAAGTACGGTACTACCCCGGGGAGCCCCTGCAGAAGCCGCTCCATTAAATTTTGAAATAACCCTGGTGCCACACTGACCCCAAATTGTAACCTGGTGCATTTGAAAGCACCCCTGTGCGTTACGATAGTTTGAGCTTCGGCCGTGCTGCTATCTACGGGTAACTGCTGGTAGGCTTGGGCCAAATCTAGTTTAGCAAAAACCTGCCCCTGCCCTAACGAATGTAGCAAGTGTTGCACCACTGGGACGGGGTAAGCGCTTTTTTGCAAAGCTTTGTTTAGCGTCGCCTTGTAATCGGCGCAAATCCTGACTGACCCGTCTGGTTTCACTGGGGTGACTATCGGCGTCTCCCACTTCGCATGATCGACTGGCACTAGTATCCCCTGGCTTACTAGTTTGTCCAGTTCCCGGTCAATCTTGGGCTTCAGGGTGAAGGGAACCCTCCTAGCCTTTAAACGGATAGGGGCAACTTGAGGGTCTAGGTTGAAGGAGATAGGGGTCCCCTTGTACTTGCCCAGGCAGTCTTTGAAAACGTCCTCGAACTCCTTCATGAGTTCGTCCTTGAGGTCGACTTCATTTCGGAAGACTCCGGTCACTCCCATGCCCAATGCCCGGAACCAGTCTAGTCCCAACAAACTCGGCAGAGTCCCATCGACGATGGTGATGGGCAGAGTTTTTTCGAACTGTCCATACTTGACGTGGACGGTCGTCGCCCCTCGGACAGGGATCCTGTTCCCTTGATAGTCCTGCACTCGTAGCTTCTGTGGCCGCAGTTTGCGTTTCGCGATAGCCGGCAAGTTTTTTTCTAAGTTGCTCCAGGACATGATCGTAATTGAAGATCCAGTGTCCACTTCCATTCGGCACGGCACTCCTTCGATGAGTGTTTTAACAAAGATTTTTTTTTCTAGGCGTGTTGATGCCTGGCCCACTCTCACGGCGGTCTGATTCAACTTCGCGCCTTTTTTCCCTTGACCAATCCCGGGCCGTTTCGCGGTTCCCGCGCTTTGATTGGTCGGTTTGAATTTTTGGCGGGAAGGTTGGGGCGCTCGGCAGGCTTTCGCGATGTGCCCTTTTTTTTCACATCGCCGACACGTGGCATCCTTAAATTTGCAATGTTGCCGTTGGTGTTGGCCCCCGCAACTCGCGCATTCGCCCCGGTCTTCCTCTCCGGCCTCCCGGTGTGGAAGACTTCTTCCTCTTCCTCCTCTTCCGACTCGGCCTGGACTTCCTCGTTGTGGACCGGGGTTGTTTTCGCTGCCGCCCCTGGCGCGACCGGCTTTTGTAGTGTTTCTGCCGCTTGGGTAGACATCTCGTGAGCCCTTGCCTCGTCCAGGGCGATTGCGAGCGTTAGGTTGCTTCTGGACAGCAGCCGCCGTCGCAAACGGATGTCCCTGACCCCGCAAATTAGCTGGTCGAGCAACGCGTCTTCCAAGTCTCGGTACTCACAATGGTTCGCGGCTTTCCTCAGTGCTGCCATGTACACACTGATGGACTCGCCCTCTTGCTGCATGCGCTGCCTTAATTCGAACCGTTGAACGAACTTGGAAGGCGTTGGTGCATAGTGGGCTTTCAAAACAGTCTGCAGAGTTTGCCACGGTACCGCCTGTACCGGCGTTGGCTCAGAAAGCGATTCCGCGGTGTCGAAAACCTCGGGACCGCAGTGACTCAGGAAGTACGCCCGTTTCCTGTTGTCCGAGACTCCTTGGAGCTCGTTGGCTTCGAGGAAACACTCGAAGCGAGCCATGTATGACCCCCATTTTTCTTTGGCTGGGTCGAATGGCGCTGGCGGTGTATAGCTGGACATCGTTGCTAACCGCCCCTATTTTGCTGGGTTCGTTCCTGGTGCTCTTTTGCCTCGAGATCCCACCTTCGTCGCCAGTGTTAGATTTGGGCAATAACGAGGCAGGAGACCAGATGAGTAACAACAGCTCTTTACTATATGGTGAACCCAGCAGCAAACAACGGTAAAACCCCTCCTTATATACAGTTCAGCTGGAGGCTTCAGCCAATTAGCAACGTGCTATTTCCCGCTCTTATTTTCCCTCCAAAACCCTTAAAGATACATTACAGTCATGTCAGCCCTTCCTCTGAGTTATGAGAGCAGACGCGGCTTCATAAAACACGCCCTTCCTGATGTGCCAAAGTCTTTCAATCTGAGGCAGAAGTTAAAGAGTTTTGCCATGGCAAAGGGTGCTAGCGTGCTTTGTAATTGCAATGTTCAATGGCTCTTGCCGCAAGGGGCAATAGGGGATCAGCTGCAGGAGTGGGACTGAAAATTTTTAGCAATCAGTCTCTGCCCGGTTGCTGGGTGGGCGTGCCCATGGGGGCATGGCTTATTCGACTTCCTGCACCATGGTGTGTGTGTGGGGGGGTGTTTTCACCCTCCCCAGGTTCTGGAGGCTTTTCTTGCACCTCTGGGAGGGCAAAAAGGGCCTCCCCAGGCTCCAGAGGCCCTCTGGAGACCCTCCAGAGGAGGGAAATGGCCCCGTTTTTGGATTTCCAGTCATCCCGGTAGGCCCATTTTTCATCCTCCCAGCTTCGGAGGTTTTCCTGGAGCCTCTAGGAGGGTGAAAAGGACCTGCCCCAGGCTTTGGAGTCCCTCCAGAGGCCAGAAATGGGCCCATTTCCAGACCTCCGGGAGGCCCATTTTTCATCCTTCCAGAGCCTCTGAGCACACAGCACTTACCTTGCATCCAAAATGGGCCATGTAGAGATTCTTAGGAGGGGAGGGGCAGGGTGGGGGGGGGGACAGCCAGTCCTTGCAACTACTGGTTCAGTGAACCCGATGTAAAATTAACATCTGGTCCACCCAAACCTGTCCGAACCGGCTGAATCCCACCCCTGATCAGCTGAGTAACATGAGTACATAATGGCAAAATCCAAGGCCAAATACAGAGGTGGTAGTCAAATGGCCACAGGTGAGCATTAGCTTATCGTGTAGCAGCTGTGGCAGCTGTGCCAATGGAGACAGAAGTCAACAGTCAGTTGAGAGGGTAGAGCCAATTCATGAAAAGACAAGTTATTTAAATCATACAGTGGCCCACCACTTAGGACTTGTAAAAAGAACCAAATATAACTCTCTGGTTGGTCTGGGTCACATGAATAGAGCTGAGATAGTTAGTGTGTCTGGTTCAAAAGTCTGATTCTGATTCCACAGAGTGTAAAGCGCTGGCACATATTGAAGCCTAGATGTATACTATAGTCCAAGCATCTTAGAATATTTTGCTGTTCTTTCTCCAACCATAACTTCAGATAATTTGAGGGAATACTCTGCTGAAACTGTAATGTTTTATGGAAATTCTTTCCCCTTTCCTTTCCTTTCCTTTCCTTTCCTTTCCTTTCCTTTCCTTTCCTTTCCTTTCCTTTCCTTTCCTTTTTCCCACCATTCAGGGTGCTTTTAAAAAATTACAAGACCATCTTTAGGAAATAGGGTTGTTGTTTTTTTTTAAAAAAAATTGTTTATTGTTTCATAATGGCAGAAAAACTGGTATTCTTCCATACACCAGCCCCACATCCCATCACTACTGAGTCTGTCTTACTGACCCAAATTTCTCTTTTGAAAAAACTTGGAAAGAACTGGTCGTAATGGCTGCACAATGTTTAAAATTTGATTGAACAGTAAAGTACAACACATTCACACGCACAATACCCCCATAGAGCACTGGGCAGTTATGCCAAGTAAAAAGTTCATGAGTATGTCATCAAAAATGTATATTTTGGAAAAAAAATACATGCATTTTAGTTTATTCCAAAGTGAATGAAAACCATATTTCTCCTTTTATACCACAAGATTTGTATTTTATAAAGGCAAATCGTATTGCTTAATGAGTCTTGTGATGTAAAAACAGCTTATTTCTTAAAATAGAAATAATTCAATCTTTGTGTGAGCTCTCTATATCTGGTCCGCTTTGCTGCACCTATGACATATAGTGTATTTTCTGAGGAAATATTTTATAATTTTAAAAAGCTAGGAGATACCATCTCTATTAAAAGACAGCAAGGCATTGTTTTACTATTTCATGAGATATATGAAATGTTGCATATATATGATTTTTAATGTTTTTATATTTATATTGTAAGCTATTCAAAGGAATTTAGATATCCATGACACATTTTGAAATAAGCAAATAAATATGTAGGTAACTATCAATTGAAACAGGCTTAGCTGATACTGATTGTTTTCACCAAGAGGACTTCTGTGCTCTGGATAGTTTCTCCTGGATCCATTTTTTTTCCTCTTGGCTGTTGTGTCATTTATAGACCAACACCTGAATGGGAGTGGCCAAAGTATGGTGGGGGGAGAAGGATGACTGAAGCAGTGGTGAAATCCAATTTTTTTTTACTACTGGTTCTGTGGGCGTCACTTGGTGGGTGTGGTGTGGCTTGGTGGGTGTGGCTTGGTGGGCATGACAGGGGAAGGATACTGCAAAATCTCCATTCCCTCCTCACTCCAAGGGGAAGGCTATTGCAAAATCTCCATTCCCACCCCACTCTGGGGCCAGCCAGAGGTGGTATTTGCCAGTTCTCTGAATTACTCAAAATTTTCACTACCGGTTCTCTGAACTGCTCAAAATTTCCGCTACTGGTTCTCCAGAACCTGTCAGAGCCTGCTGGGTTTCACCCCTGGATTGAAGGGGTTCTCTGGAACTGAGATGTACATGTGTTTGGAGAGGTTGAAAATCCTGTCAAGCCATCTGAAATAGGTCATGGAAAAGTGAACGAAGAACTTAATTCTGCTGATGGAAATAGCAATTGAACAAAACAATTAAATGATAAGGAATGGCCATTGAAAATAAGTGGTTTTTTTAAGGAGAGGACCCAACTATACTTCACCGGCCAGCTGGATTTGACTTATGGTCCAGATATCACATGGTGCTAGTAGATAATATGCTATAGAAGGTATATAATGAGACTTCATGCACCTCCAATTCTCCATCTGATTTATCCAAAGAAGGAAAAGAGAATCTATTTGATCTATGTGGAATTTAAGATTCATTGGCTTTTGTTCTCCTGGGCAATGGGTTAAGATAGGAATGAAAAAAAAATAGCTTGTTTCCAATCCATGTCACACTAAGATATGTTCATCGCAAACTTGTAATGCCTTTTAAGCTATGCTTATTTGTACTAAATACACATATAAAGTTAATTTTGCATAAAATGCATGCTTTTAAATATATTAAGAAAGATATTAATTTGAGTCCAAAGCTGCATAGGTGTATTCTGGAAGAGTGAAAACAGGTGGGTAAATCCCAATCTGTTTATTGCTCTAGGAGGCATACATCAAATCGGTTCCTACAGAAAGTTACTACTGTATAAAGCATTCATACTTCAAATGGAAAGGGATTTGAGAAATTGTAAGGGATTTTAGCCAGGAAAAAAAAATTCTTCAGCCCTGCATTGGTCCCTCCCATTTCCAGAAATGGTTCTTTCCTTCCTATAGAACAATAATGTGATGAAAAGAGGAGAATGGAGCATGGGCCTAAGTATAGAACCTACAGATTAGAACAGGGGTCTCCAACCTTGGCAACTTTAAGACTTGTTGACTTCAACTCCCAGAGTTCCTCAGCCAGAAAAGCTGGCTGAGCAGCTCTGGGAGTTGAAGTCCACAAGTCTTAAAGTTGCCAAGGTTGGAGACCCCTAGATTAGAAGATTCAACTATATACCTATTATATTGGTCACTCTCTAAATCAGTGCTTCTTAATCTCAATCACTTTAAAGGGTGTGGATTTCACAGCATGATAGTTGGAGAATTCTGGAAGTTGAAGTCCAGAGTCCTTAAAGTGGCTGATAATAATCCAGGTAAACAATTGTCAATACTCCAATTTCTTGGTTCATCCAGGGTGCCTAGCCACCAAATGTAATTCTGAAAGCATTCAGTTCCATTTGTTTCTAATTATGCAGCAATTCTTGATTGTGGCCAATTAATATATGAAATATCCATACAACAACAACAACAAAAACATAACTGAGAAACAGATATTTCAACCAGAATAGCAGCCATAGTGTATTTCTGAGGACAAGGGATGATGGATGCTTCCTCCCAGTGTGATACCCTGAGCTGAGTGATATACTCAATAGTCTAAATTAGGGGTGTCAAATTAGTAGCCCAAAGGCTGGATACATCATATGCTGGCCATGCCCACCCCTAGTTTAATGAAGGAGGAAAAAGTTGTGATGTGACAACCTGACCAGAGGTGGGTTTCAGCAGGTTCTGACCAGTTCTGGAGAACTGGTAGCGGAAATTTTGAGTAGTTCAGAGAATGGTTAAATACCACCTCTGACTGGCCCCGCCCCCATCTATTCTCTGCCTCCCGAGTCCCAGCTGATCGGGAGGAAATGGGGATTTCGCAGTAACCTTCCCCTGGATTTGGGATGGAATGGATATTTTACAGTATCTTTCCCCTGCCACACCCACCAAGCCACATCAACCTAGCTATGCCATGCCCACCAAGCCACACCCACAGAATCGGTAGTAAAAAATTTTGAAACCCACCACTGAACCTGATGCTGCAAATTTGACCATTGGTTGACCAAATGTCTGAACCATTTTTAGACCATGTTCTAAAATGGTTCAGCCCAGTTCTGTCACTCTATTTTGGAAAATATTTGAAGGCAGGATATGGGAAAATTGCTCCCTGCTCAATCAAGAAAAACTCCTCCTTTCCTTATGTGGGTAAATTGACAATGTATCTAACTTTGTTCCTTCTAAGCTTCATGTCATTTGAAGGACTAAGCTACAGCCATCTATGCTTTGCTCTGAACTGGTAGATTAGACAAATCCCCACAATCATTTTCTCTTTTCTCCCTGTGTGCATTTTTAATATTTGACACAAAAAGGCAACATGAAAGCTTTGTTCTTTCTTTTAACTACCAATAACGTGGGTGAACTGGTATCATTTCGCATACTTTATTTTCTTTGCAACCTATGTTGAGAAGAAAAGATAATTAGACTGAACGTGAATACCAGTTGAGATGGGAAAAGAAATACATTTTCCTCAAGCTAGCCTAGATATCCTTAAAAGTTTTCCAGATCTGCTGTTCTATATTTTCCAACATTCATCCTTTTAATGATACAGGAACTTTAGATGATAACTTAACTATTTTTACAGGTTCTGAAAGCCTGAGGAGCACATATATCCACACATCTTCATTCATCTATAGTTATTAGATCCAGACTTCAATGTTAACAACCAATTTCCCTTCCATGCAAATATCCCCAAATGTGAATTATAACTCAGTCAAAAGACCCAAGAAACATATGAACATAGGGCTTGGACGCTAGAACTAGACAGGTTGAAACATTCAAAGATAAATATTCAGGACACAGCTCCAAATCACGAAGTCTGGGAGACGGGACAATCAGTAATGCTGAAGCAACAGGCTGTATTAAATCAGATTGCTCAGTGCCTCCTAAGAGACACACCAAACCTCAGTGGAGTGCAATGTGTGAATTGGCAAACATCAGGACATGTTAGGATGTGAGTGGCCAGCAATATAGTTCTAGCAACAAGCGACATGGATAAATTGTAGTGGATTGCAAATATGTACTTTGAAGCCACACTTCAGGGAGCTTAAAATCATTTGAGATTTGGAGTGAGAACCAAATCCTCTTGATACACTGCAGATGTCCACTTCTCTGTAACTTCGTGGCCCTGTTGCCAAGCAAATGTCCCTTTGCACAATCTCTCATTTCAGCATTCAGTTGCTTTTAACAACGATATTGTCACACAGCGAACCGAATAGCCCTTTTATTTCTCCTTTGGGCTTTGCTTTCTGCCTAGAATAGGATTTCTCCATTTAAAGAACTATTTTCTCTGTGCATTTTGTTTATTTTTTTTCCCCTTTAATATCCATTCTCGGCTTGATCTTTTTTTGTTCTTTCCTGAAGTTAATTTCTTATGCTTTATTTAGAATTACATTTAGGCTGAAAATTGCAATTCTGAACAGATTGGAAAGTCGCTTCTGCTCTCAGTGAGCATTACTTCTGGCTAAATGCATTTTAAGGTTATGCTGTTTATAAGGAAGTTCAAGATTATTTCCATGTTCTGCCTCCGTTGCTTCTTAGCCTGTATGTCCTTCAGACACTTTAATCTATTCTATTTTGTATTGATTTCCTAATTTATTATAATAGCTGTTTTACTGCCATTTAGATCACAAATTTCTGGTGATTAGCTAAGCCTTGGAACAACTTGATCTAAGGGAATCCCAGAGCGATATCACATTCTAGTTATTGACAACCAATATTATCAAGATTTGATTTCTAGGACCAATATCTGTCTTTGCCAACTAAACCCTAAACTCTTTTACTTCATCTTACTTTACTTACTTCTTGCAAACTATCCATCATCTCACTTTTCAAACAATCATCTGTTGGAACTGACAGGCTCGTCACCTTCATTTGCATTTCTACTATCCTTGTCCTTGCTTAACTTCCAGTCACTTAGTATCTTTTTGAAGTTATGATGGACCCTTGAAAAGTTCCAGAGTTCTAACGACTGGAATCCCCTCCCTTTACTTGGCATCAAGTAATCCTTGTGGCCAAGCATTTTGAGCACATGGTATCTGGTCTGCATTTGCAGCCATTGGCAGTGTCCTGTGGTCAAATGACTACAGTTTTTGGCATTTTTTTGCTGCTTTCCAGGATTTACTTCTGGTTTCCGACATAAAATGCCAATTGGATAAAATGGTGGTTTTTTTAAAATGACTGTGGTATTCGCTTAACAACCACTGCAAAAAAGGCCATAAAATCAGGACTTACTAATGTAATTCTGGACTCACGTTACAGTCGTAAGTTGAAGGCTATCTGTACATTGAAATCCTCCAGCTTGCCCATCTTATAAAAAATAATATTACTACAGAACTAGCAATATATCTGGGGAACCGGTAGCAGAAATTTTGAGTAGTTCAGAGAACCGGTAAATACCACCTCTGACTGGTCCCGCCCCCATCTATTCTTTGCCTCCTGAGTCCCAGCTGATCGAGAGAAAATGGAGATTTTGCAGTAATCTTCCCCTGCGATGCCAACCAAGCCATGCCATGCCACGCCCACCAAGCCGTGCCCACAGAACCAGTAGTAAAAAAATTTGAATCCCCTACTGGAAATCCCTCATTTTAGTATGGCACCCCAGTCTGCCTCAAAGTATCTGAAAATTGACTTCATGCTTAGGGACTCTTCCACATAATCCCATTTATGCAAAAGGAGAACTGTTGAAAACTCAGGAAACTTTTATGTAAAGGGATGTGTGTGTAATCCTTAGAGGATTTTTGTTTTGCTGGCTAGACCCATATAACCTCCGAGTTGTACTTTATGTAGCATTATCTTTCAGTGTCTGTAAATAGTGTCCTGAAAGTTTTAACTATTGACGCTTTGAACAAAAGTATCCCAGGCTATATAACTTTCGGAAGGTGGTTTGAACAACTGGAGTGTTGCACAATATTTATAGTTTTACTCAGCTGACAAATATTATTTCCCTAGAGCTGCTGTCACAAAATAAGCCTATTGCATACAAAAATGGCATATAATCTTCATATTCTTCCTCACTCCCATGATAAATGATGAGCGGCCATGCCAGTTTCTTGAAAGCAGAACTTCTTTCTGGATTGAAGCTACACCTCAGAGCTTGTTATGAAATGTCCTCTCATAACTGTGAATTGAGTAGCATATGTTGCAGGCAAAGACCAAAGAAGGATTGCACTCTGTATCATATTTACGATTTTCTCTTTTCTCTATAAAGGGCAAAGAATAATGAAAGGCAATATTATTTTCCGATCCATATATAAGTTTATTGTTTCGGGAAGACCTTTCCAGCAGGAACTGATACCTATTTGCAAGGAAACTGAAAGCTGCTAGGAAATTGGAAATTATGTATTGAGAGATGAAGAGAGATACATGTTCTAAGGGTGATGGACATAGTTTTAACATGCATTTGCTAGTGTGAAAAAATGCATCAAAATCCAATGAGTGCCAAAACCAATTCTACCACCTTTCAGAATGTGTATATATATCTTACCCTGTAATGGACATATATTTTTAAAAAATCTAATGACTTATTGTAGCCATAATGAAGAGCCTGAAAGCTATAGAGAAGAAGGACATGTCTAAACCTGTTGAAATCAATGAGCATAAAGATACCTGGCTCTCCATAAGATTATGCTGTGGAGTCACATTCAATTCTTTTCACTTACATATTTCTATTTGACTTTTGTTTGATTTTGACTTGAGTTTTATATCTATCTTTTATCTTATCTATCTATCTATCTATCTATCTATCTATCTATCCATCCATCCATCCATCCATCATCTATCACCACCTATCATCTAACATTTACATGAGATTTCAGAAAGTGATATATGCATGTAAATTGGAACAGTAAAAGACTAAAACAAAAGTAATTCATTCAGTTCAATTGTCACTGATTCTAAAATAAATGCTCACAGCAACTAATTGTCATATACATAAAACCCGAATAACCAAAGACCTACATACAAACACCCGCGAAAACCTCAAAAAACAAATATATATATATATATATATATATATATATATATATATATATATATATATATATATATATATATATCTCAAAGGCACTACAGATAAAATCAGCAAAATTCTCCACAAACACAACATCAAGACAGCCTTCTGCACAGACCGAAAAATAGCCAACATCTTAAGAAACCCCAAAGACAAAATCCAGCTAGAAAACCAAGGAGTCTATGAAATACCTTGTAAAATCTGCCCAGCAACATACATTGGACAAACTAATAGGAGAATAAATGCACGCATAGCAGAACACAAGATTGCAATAAGAAAAGAAGAAAAAACTTCATCTCTTTCCCAACACCTTAAAGCAACAGGAAATGACATTGATTTTGAAGGAACCAAATTAATCTCCAAAATTGAACACTATCACAAGAGAATAATTATGGAAGCCATAGAAATAGAGAAACACCCCCATAACATGAATAAACGTGATGATACCTCCCGCTTACCAAACATCTGGAAACTAGCACTAGTCAAGAAACGTATACCAGCTACAAAAATTGACACCAACACACGACAGGACCTCGAACTCGGAACCAGACCAGGGCCCAAAATGCTATTTCCCACACAAACAACAATCCTATTAACCAATTAGCAACACAGCCAACCAATCAGCTTGCAGCAGCTAGGCCAGCTATTCAAAAAACTCCATTAACCAATCAATATGTAGCAACACAGCCAACCAATCAGCTTGCAACAGCGAGGCCTGCAATTCAAAAAACACCCCCCCCAACAGTATTTATAGAAAAGCAGCAGTTAAAATCCACACTTTGCTCACATAAGAACAAAGCCAAAGCCTGAAGATGATGAGTGAGATCTCATCGAAACGTTGCCTAAATACTTCCAATCTTACATGGGAAAAGACCTGAACATACCAAAACCTGCATATAAATGTGTGTGTGTGTGTGTGTGTGTGTGTGTGTGTGTGCAATTTTTTTAAATTTTATATTATTTGTTTTTATATGTGTTATTTTATTGGCTTGTTGTATGCCACCCAGAATCATTTTTGGTGAAATGGGTGGCTATACGAATTTGATTAATAAATAAATACATTGTGGATCGTTGGTTTCTATGGAAGAGGAAAAAAATTCAAGCAGTAAATTCCCAGCAGATCAAGAAATAAAATTGATCATGGTTCTTGTTTTTAAATTTTTCCTAGCTACCAAATTAAAAACGCCTATCTGGGCATTTGTTTAAAAATAGGATTTAATCTGTGAACAAGATTGTGTACAATGTTTCAGTAGAACTGAAGAATTGAGTGTTTTCAAAACCATGGGACATATGTCTCAGGTAGAACATCTAATAATCAAGTGCATCTACAGGAAGTCTTCAACTTACAATTGTTCATTTAGTAACTGTTCAAAGTTACGATGGCATTGAAAAATGGTCATGCGATCAAAATTCAGGCAATTGGCAACCATCAGGATTTTACAATGGTTGTGTTGTGACCTATCTGCTGCCAGCCCCTCCAGCAGCTGAATCAGAGGAGGAGGTATGAGGTCAGCATCAAGACAACCTAAGATCTCTGAGGCGGAAGAGGGAGCTGGCAGAGAAAGAGTGACAGAGGTGGAGCATGGGCCATCCATTAGCCCTCAGAGGGAGAGTCAATAGCCCCAGGTCTGGAAGTGGCTGATGAGGAAGAGGAAGAACAGCTGGGTCCAGTGCGTGACACGTGGATGCGCAGAAGGCAGAGAAGAGAAGAGCAATGGAAATCTGTGGGCAGATCCTTGGGAAGGAAGAGCCACCACTGCTAGTAAAGCCCCACTCTAGCGCAGGGGGTGGAGATGAATAGACATGGCAGACAACTATTCATCTTCTAGCCAGACAGACTTGTTAGTCTGTGTTGAGAGAGAAATCTTTTGCCAGGGCTGCCGGCATTCCTAATAAAGGAGTTTACTTCAGAGGGTTTGTTGGGTTTGGGGAGCTGGGTCAGAACAGGTTGAAGCATCCTGGGGTCATATGATCACCATTTGTGATCTTCACAGCCACCTTCCAACAAATAAAGTCAATGGATGGAAGCCAGATTGACTTAATTATTCCGTGATTCCCTTGACATCTGCAGTGATTTTCTCAGCAGCCCTGGCAAACAAAATAAGCTATGACTCATTTAACAACTGCATTTCTTAACAATGGGCATTCTGCTCCCAGTTGTGGCCATAAGGAGAGGACTACCTACATGCAAAAGGATGGAGGCTAACGAGAACCGAACAAAATATTTTATAGGAAGATCTGTAAATAAATGTTTTGAATGTAAATCATGAGTAAGTGTGAAGGAAACAACTGCATCAATGGAGTTCATTTAGAACTGTCTAGTTTTCTTTTTGGTGAAGAAAAAAACCCCCCACATTATATTGGCAACTGGTACAACAAATTTATAACAATGAGGGGAAAAATGCACACATTGCTAAATGTTTCCAACAAAAGTGTTATTGAATTTACTCTAACTGCTACATGCATTTATTTATGAAAGCTACACTAAGTAAAGCTAAACTAAGCTTTTCTTGGAAGGAAAGCTGTATATCGATGTTGTGGAATAGAGGAGATGCACAGGAGAACGGAGCAAACAGAGAACTTGTTTGGTCAAAGCCAATAATAGGCACATCTGATATTTCATAAATTCCCTTGTTTGTCTCAGAAAGTCTAATTAGCTACTTATCACTCTCAACAGGTGTTCATAATGTTATCCTTCAATCTGGAAACCCATTGCTATTTTGATATCTTGTTGCAGTACCTTTCATAAACAAATAGTGTCTTGGGTGGAAAAGTCCATGCCCAGAATATTTTTTCCCCGTTAGAACCCTGCATGAGGTCAGGGGAGTGGAAATCTATTGGACCACTTTCTCCACTCACTGCATTATTCTCTATATTTCTTCTCACTGCAGGGAAAATTTCTTTCTAATCTACATTCTGAAACAAAGACCACATGCAGACTTTTAATAAGACTTCCATTTATCCCCATCTTTGCTGTTGACACTAATTCGGGGAGGCTTTTAAACCCTGATGCCACCAAATTTAGAAGGCTTCCATATCTTTTTGTTGCTGTGTTTCTTACAGTCTGTTGAATGGCCTTTTCTATATTTCTCCTTATTATCATTGCCATTTTTCTCCCTTGTTATTGCTGCTGCTACAAGCCACAGGAGGAAGCTAGCTGTGGCTCAACCAAAATCCTTGTTCTTTGAGTAAGAATAACAAGCGAATCCACAAGCTAACCTTCTGCTTTTGTACTTAGAGTACTTGGTAGGCATCTAACCTTCATTTTAGCAGGAGAAGGTGAACTAGGGTGGTAAGAATCAGCGGAAAAAGAAGAGTAGATAAGGTAGGAAAAATGTGGGCAGAGAATATTTAAACATTCCCAATTCCTATTGTGATATACAATGATTTCCCTTTGTGTTCCACTATCATAAAGCCTACAATACACTTGACAAGACTATCTTTGGCCCTTTTAAATTAAAAATGCTTACTCCCATAGTTCTGCACTAGTTCTTTGCTTATAAGGAATAGAGATTCCCACATGTATCTTATACAATTTTTTTAATTATCTTTTCCCTAGCTCTATAGTATGCTTTTGAAGAGAGATAAACTGGAATGCTCAATTTTGGAAAAAACAATTGATTCATGTAAAGGCAATAGAGTATTTATTTGGAAGATAGCTTTCAAACTGAATTGATTGACAACAGCGTAATCATATTCCCCGTCAAACTCCCCACACCAGGACCGAAAGTAAATCACAGTTTCACCTTATACAATACATTCATTTCCTAAGAATTCTCCCTGCAAACAGGAATTAAGCCAAATAACATTAGCAATAGCAATAGCACTTAGAGTTATATACCGTTCCCTAGTTCTTTACAGCCCTCTCTAAGCAGTTTACAAAGTCAGCATATTGCCCCCAACAATCTGGGTCTTCATTTTACCCACCTCAGAAGGATAGAAGGCTGAGTCAACCTTGAGCCAGTCAGGGATCGAATTCCGGCTGTGGACAGAGCTTGCCTGCAATACTACAGTTTAACCACTGAACCATCGGTGCTCCTTAAACTTAAAATAGTTAAGGCCCAGTTGTAGAAGTATAAATAAAAGCACCTCATAACTATAGTGCTTCAGACTTGTAGTTTTTCTTTCTAGTCCATCTCAAAATTCTATGGACTCTTTGTAGGGCACTTGGAGGCATGAAAACGAGCAGTTGTCGAGAACATAAGTGCCAACCCCTGGCACTGAGGTCTGCAGGTTCATGGCTTCTTCTCACAATTCCAGGGCTAAGTATCAACACCACTGTGCTATAGAGTGTAAATTGACCTGGAGGTACCACACCATGATATTTTCTTTAACTTCTAAAGTAGAAGAAACTAATTCTTTGAGGCTTCCCCCCCACCCTTTTTGCTTCAGAGAATGGGTTATGATCAAACCGAAGAGATCTTCTCCATGGCACAGAGAATGGCCAGAGGCTACATGAAACCTGTGGTCTCTGCATTATTCCATCCTTAGCCTAAAAAAAAGAAGGGAGATGAATCTGCTTGAGCTCTTTCTGACTTTTTATTGTTACAACTCTGAATAAACTACAGAGCCCTGGTGCAGGGGTGGGCTGCTGGGGGTTCGCAGGGGTTCGGGAGAACATCTAGCTAAGAGTCTGTGCAGTTTGGAGAACCCCCAAATCCCACTCCTGACTGGCCCCACCAAGCCTGCACCATCCCTCCCAGGAATCCCCACATAGCCTGTTTTGCATGCATGTAAGTGCAGGGCGCATATGGAGGCTTGGGAAGAGTGAAAAATGGGACTAGTGGAAGTTTGGGAAGTCCAGAAACAGGCTGTTTCTGGCCTCCAGAGGGCCTTCGGAGCCTGGTGAGGCCATTGTCACCCTCCCGGAGGCTCAAATAAAGCCTCTGAAGGCCGGGGAGGGCAAACCGCCGCCCCCCCTCCCATTGCAGGAGGCCGACTAAGCCATGCCCACCATGGCCACGCCCACCCACCAACCGGGCAAAGAACCCCTTGCTAAAATTTTTGAAGCCCACCCCTGCCCTGGTGGTGCAGTGTTTAGAATGCAGTATTGCCAGCTAACTCACTTCCCACAGCCAGGAATTCAATCCTGACTGTCTCAAGGTTGACTCTTCCAAAGTCAGTAAAATGAGGACCCAGATTGTTGGGGACAAAATGCTGATATAAATTGCTCAGAGAGTGCTGTAAAGCACCATGGGGCGGTATGTAAGTCTAAGTGCCATTGCTATACATGTTCTCTGAATCTCATCTGCCATATCTGTCCGTTTGTCTCCTTCTTTCCATGATCTACCTGAACTTATCTTTTTGGTTCTGACCTAATGAAATTTAATCATGTTCCTATCCACTGCATTTGTTTCTTTTCATCTCATGTTGTCAATCCAACTTTTGTCGTGCACATTAGATCATTGAAAATGATGAGATTCTGAGAGGTCCATTGATGGGTGGTGGTGATGGTGAAAGTCTGCAGGATGGCAGGTGCAATGATGAAATCCAAGACCCGCTTCTTGGATGCATGAAAGGGGTGGAACATGTATTGCAATGCTGTGCCTGCTATCTAGCAACTTTTGATGCCTCAAGCCCACCCCTGCCCTGGTGGTGCAGTGTTTAGAATGCAGTATTGCCAGCTAACTCACTTCCCACAGCCAGGAATTCAATCCTGACTGTCTCAAGGTTGACTCTTCCAAAGTCAGTAAAATGAGGACCCAGATTGTTGGGGACAAAATGCTGATATAAATTGCTCAGAGAGTGCTGTAAAGCACCATGGGGCGGTATGTAAGTCTAAGTGCCATTGCTATACATGTTCTCTGAATCTCATCTGCCATATCTGTCCGTTTGTCTCCTTCTTTCCATGATCTACCTGAACTTATCTTTTTGGTTCTGACCTAATGAAATTTAATCATGTTCCTATCCACTGCATTTGTTTCTTTTCATCTCATGTTGTCAATCCAACTTTTGTCGTGCACATTAGATCATTGAAAATGATGAGATTCTGAGAGGTCCATTGATGGGTGGTGGTGGTGGTAAAAGTCTGCAGGATGGCAGGTGCAATGATGAAATCCAAGACCCGCTTCTTGGATGCATGAAAGGGGTGGAACATGTATTGCAATGCTGTGCCTGCTATCTAGCAACTTTTGATGCCTCAAGCCCACCCCTGCCCTGGTGGTGCAGTGTTTAGAATGCAGTATTGCCAGCTAACTCACTTCCCACAGCCAGGAATTCAATCCTGACTGTCTCAAGGTTGACTCAGCCTTTTACCCTTCCAAAGTCAGTAAAATGAGGACCCAGATTGTTGGGGACAAAATGCTGATATAAATTGCTCAGAGAGTGCTGTAAAGCACCATGGGGCGGTATGTAAGTCTAAGTGCCATTGCTATACATGTTCTCTGAATCTCATCTGCCATATCTGTCCATTTGTCTCCTTCTTTCCAGGATCTACCTGAACTTATCTTTTTGGTTCTGACCTAATGAAATTTAATCATGTTCCTATCCGCTGCATTTGCTTCTTTTCATCTCATGTTGTCAATCCAACTTTTGTCGTGCACATTAGATCATTGAAAATGATGAGATTCTGAGAGGTCCATTGATGGGTGGTGGTGATGGTGAAAGTCTGCAGGATGGCAGGTGCAATGATGAAATCCAAGACCCGCTTCTTGGATGCATGAAAGGGGTGGAACATGTATTGCAATGCTGTGCCTGCTATCTAGCAACTTTTGATGCCTCAAGCCCACCCCCCCACCTCCAGACACATCTGACAACATTCTGTGATATGTATATGTTCTCTTGTGTCTGCCACTAAATGACTGGCTGCATTGAGGCCTGAAGTGATACCAGAAGTGAAGTAATCCTGCTGTAATATCTGCCAAATGGCAGCACAGTTAAATAAATAAATAAAATAAAATAAATAAAATAAAATAAATAAATAAATATTTTGGTAATGCGCTATTTTTTTCCCTTCCTATGTGGAAGTTTTCCTATAATTGTATTATTTTACCAGGCTAAACACAATTAAGAAGCTGTTTTAAACTATGCATTATGTAAATGTTTTAGTGATGGTTATTTCCCCAGATTTAAAAACATTTCAGTTTAGAATAAAAATCAGCAACATTGGCAAATTTCTTTCTTGACACTGTCCTACTTTTTCTCGGTGTTTGGCTGACAAAAAAAAGTGCCTTTTCCACCTGATTTTATATAAAATAATTCCTTTGGGACTAATTAGATTTTTTTATAGCTAAGTAATGAGAGAGATTTCTGTTTCTCCTTCCTGCTTTCCTTTCCCCCCCTCACTACCCACCTTCTCTCCATTGGTTTGTGCCTTGGGTTATTCTTAGGCTCACAAGTCACTTTCGATTTACATGATTGCCCGTATTGCTCTCCCGCTTGAACAAAACAATACGAAGAGTGACATAGATTTTGATAGCATTTCATAGTTTAGGTCACTGTTGAGTTAAAAAAAAAAAAGGAACAAACCCCCCATCTTTTATTAAAGGTTTTGCACAATAATGCCCCCCAAACTGATTAATCTTGATTTTTATCTTATTCCTTTCGGTATGGATAAGAATGATTTTATGTGGCTGAGACAGGACAGAGAAACAATCAAATATGAGATCAGCATATATTTCCATCTAGTCCAGTGCGTTTTCCTGCCTTAGAGCAGATGTCTTTAATCGTACTTTTCTCCAAAAACTTTAGTACAAGATACCATGGGCGGAACCTATAGCCTTTCATGTGCAGCCTATGTGCTGTACTGTAGAGCTATAGATTTTACATTCATAGTTGCTAAGAGGCAGTTTATACAATCAAAGACTCAACTGGTTGAGTCAGGGTGTTTATCAATAAAAATACGAAGGTAAATGATTCTTCCACTTGTTAATATATGTGTGCATATATTCTTTATGTATATAACACATTCCCCCCTCCATATGTCTATGAATACATTAACAATTTATTTCCTGCCTTCTAAAATGATAGAGTGCAGAGGAAGTTCTACCATTTGGTTTTCCTCCCATTGTAAACTAATGCTAAGTAAGCATAATGACAGAAGCATTACAAGTATGTTCAGAAGGACATAAAGTGGGAGATATTAGAAGTAGAATTTTCTAAGCGAAAAGAGCATTGTAACAAAGGCATTTTGAAGGCTAAAAGAGGAAAAAACAACAAGAGGTCCAATTCCTTGTTGGCATAAAACTTGGGTCAAAAGGTTGCCTTATTCAAGTCTTACTCCTAAACTGAAATGTATTTCAGGATGATGCCCAACCCTCGCTCCCTGCTCTCAATGTATAAGAATCATACAGGTGACAGTTAGCAGGTCTAAGAGTAGATTTATTTTCACCTGCCTATAACCAGGCACAGTACAAAATAATACTTAATGCAATAACTCTGTTCAGTCCGATTTAAGATGTCCAACCAAGAGTGAAGGTTTGTCCTCTGAGCTTGTGGGTTGGTTTCCAAACATTTCATTACCAGACGAGGTAACGTCTTCAGTGGAGTTTAGGGGATGTCAGTGTTCTTCTGTTTATAAGGGCTTTGGGTATGGGTGTATCAAGTGAGGGTCTTGTGATGGGTCAGGTGTGAGTCATCAGTGAGCCTTGTTGTCAGTTTTGGAAGCTCACCTTGTGGCAGACTGCCAGCTCGATCCCAAGATCCAACTCAGGCCTTGGAGTTTTATTTCGTTGGGGGTATTCCTACCTTGACACTTGTGATGAGTCTTGTGATAAGGAGATTGCATCAGGTCAGGGTCATTGGGAGGTGAACTGTTGTTGGGAGGGGTTGCGTGGGTTTGTTTTATTTTGTTTTGTTTTATTTGAATTTATATCCCGCCCTTCTCCAAAGACTCAGGGCAGCTTACAATGTGTTAAGCAATAGTCTTCATCCATTTGTATATTGTATACAAAGTCAACTTTTATTGCCCCCAACAATCTGGGTCCTCATTTTACCTACCTTATAAAGGATGGAAGGCTGAGTCAACCTTGGGCCTGGTGGTACTTGAACTTGCAGTAATTGTAAGCAGGTGTGTTAATAACAGACAGACTTAGTCTGCTGAGCCACCAGAGGCCACCAGAGGTTGATTGAGGGTCGGTGCTGTCTCGGGTTGGCTGTGTGACTGATTTGGATTCTGAGGGGTTTGTAGGTTGGTTGCAGGTCAGTGTGTTTGTTGATGGAATTGCTTGTGGACTGCCAGGTTTTGATGAACTCACTAGTGTGGCCAGTGGTAGCATGGCTGATTTTTGTTTTGCTCCAATCGAACTGGTGCTGTTTGGTGTTGGTTTGGGTACAGATTAACTGCTACAGATATTCACCACTATTGCAATGTCCAACTAAATTTAGTCCAACTAAAATGTAGTTGCTAACCTGAATAGTTATTTCTTATTTGGACTCCCTGGTGTTCCTAGAAAGGATAATTCAAAAATGTTGGGAGTACATGTCAAGAGTGTGTATCCCCACCAGGTCACCCAAGGCATGAAGGTCATTCCAGTTACTCAGTTAAATCAAGCAGCAATATAGGAAGATATCAGAGGCAGAGAATGACAATGACAAGACATATTATACTGTGCGGGAGAAGGCAATGGTGAACTGCTTCTGTATTTTGCCAAGACACAATATAGATGGTTAATATAAAGTGATTGATAGTATAATACCAGATGATGGGCCCCTCAGCTTGGACAGAACTCAACATGCAACTGAAGAAATGGTGAGAAACTTTTATTGAAGTACTATGATGTTTATGACACAAGCATATTAAAGCCTTTGGGACATCTAGTTTCTATGCTGCCATCTAGAAATCAAAATCTGAAGCAGCAGAGACATAATAGGAACATGCCATGCAATAAACCAAAGCATTGAAGAATCCAACACAGTAAAAGATACCGTAAATAGACTTCATATTGACTTCTTAGGTGTCAGCATATTGAAATGTCCTGGAACTGGACAATTTTAGTCAAAAGATCATATTTTACACAGGTGATCTTCAACATACGACCACAATTCAGCCAAAAATATCTGTGGTTAAGTGAAACATTTGTTAAATGAGTTTTGCCCCATTTTACAGCCTTGCTGCTGCATACGTTAAGTGAATCACTGCAGTTGATAAGTTCATAATATGGTTAAATGAATCTGGCTTCCCCATTGATTTTGGTCATCAAAAGGTCCGCATGACTTTGGGATACAGCAACGGTCTTAAGTAAGAACCAGTTGCCAAGTATCTAAATTTTGATCACATGATCTTGGGGATGCTACAAAGGTCATTAGGGTGAAAAATGGTCATAAGTCACTTTTTTCAGCACCGTTGTAACTTTGAATGGTCACTAAATGAACAGTTGTAAGTCGAAGATTACCTGTATGACTCAGGACATGAAAAATAAAGAACTAACAAAGTTGATTCCATGGTTAGTAAAGATACAGTACATATAGACTTAAGAATAGTACTTTGGTACAATGGAGCCCATGACCAAATATCAGATTTCACAGAGAAGTATTTCATATGACAATTAGTCAAGTTTATTGTTCCAATTATTGATGTAAAAGAGGAGGAACTGATGAGTTTTATGGTTAATCTGAGATTGGCAAAACATGCAAACAAGATCTGCTGTTTGTGGTTAGAGAATAGAACTTTAAAGCTGGAAAGAGAACAGAAGAAAACATAGTTGAAATATATAGCCTAAAAAATTGAAAAGAAGCAGGATAAACAGTGTGTCAGTTCCTGCCAATTTCTTCATTGCTAACACAGACTTCTAACATCCAAAATACCTTATATAGATGGGCATGAAATGGAGTACAGACAAATTAAATTGACTATTTTGTTGGTACAAGGAGATGGAAGATCTGTTCTAATAGCAAAGATGGAGCCAGGGCCTGACTGTGAAACAGACCATGAACTGCTCATGTGGTCATGCTGAAGAAGAAAGCCAGCCAGTTTTCCATAATAAGATTTCCATTTTCAAGAGGCATCAAAAAATGCTTTGAAGTCCTGAACCTCATGCACAGGGAACCAGAGAAACTGTAGAATGAAATCAAAGACATTGTAAAATGAATGTGAAAAGAGACTGTAGAAGACCAAAAAACAAAAGAAAGCAAACTGGATGTCAGAACAAATCGTGAAAATTGCAAAGAGGAGAAAGTGAAGCCTATAAGGACAGAGATCTCAGAAAGGAACTTAATAAAAGGTATCAGAGCTGTTAGAAAAGACATAAATAAAGACATTGAAGATATATATAGACACAGAAAAGCAAGGAAATCAGAAAGTTTTCCAAAACATCTCTGCACTCAGAAGAAGTTCCAACCTTGAACTAATATACTAAAGGACACCAATGGACAGTAACTGAATCCAAGATCAAACAAAGATGGAATATATTAAAATTTTGTACACTGGAGATTTCAACATCCAGGACATATTATCAGTAGAAGATATTCCCTACTTACTTAAAATATTCTCTAGCACTAAAAGATGATGCTTAATAAGTATTCTGTTCATGACCAAGTCAGAAGGCTGCAAGAATTGATGGAAAGTGAACAGAAAATGGCAAGCAAACAAAAGAAGAGTCAGTAAAGAGTTAAATTAAGCCAACAAATCTGGAGAACAACATAGCAGTCAACAGATTGGAAAACATCAATTTTTCAGAATATCTAAGAATTTGGTTACTAATGTTTTGTAAAGTGGCAATACTGCCAAAGTCTTTTTTTTTTCCAGATAACAATCCAATGATTTTAGTATTTAAAAAGAAAACCAGTGCCTTTAGATGGAGGCTACATCAAATACTGTTGCAGAAAGAAATGGTAATGGAAAAGTTTTTTTGAAAAATTGATGATTTTTTATGTTTTTGATTTTTTTAATGGGGAATTAATGAAAACTGGGATACAGAAAAGGAGTAGACAAGGTTGCCTTTTATCACTATTGTTATTTATCTTAGCTTTGAGAGTATTGAACAGTAATATTCAAGATGTTCATTTGAAATTGAACTATGTACAAATGACGAACAAGTAACTGCTAACACATGAGCACTTTAAATCAAATTTGAAACAGAAGAACAAGTGCAAGACTGTATGATAAAATGGTTACAAAATTTGGACACAATATACTGAAAGTGGGAAAAACAATGGGAATTTTTTGTTGTATGCTGACTAGAGTCTGAGATGGTCAACTATATAAATTAAATAAATATGTAGTTAAAACCTATAATTGATTTTTTTATAAAATGATGTACCACTGATATATTAGTCCAGAAAAATTGTCTAGAGAATATAAAAGTACCTCAAATTTATGTTGGAAATGTAGACATAAAGAGTCATTTTGTCAGGCCTGATAGATTTATATATATAAAAAAAACCCTCAGATATTTCTGGGTTCAAATATATATAATGATATAATTTTAAAGATCAACATTTAACTGAGAACAGAAATTTGCTTGCTCAATTATAAAAAAGCCATGAAAGATTATTTTTATATATAATTATTGCTGCAAAAATGGAAAAACTCTAAAATATTCACAATGGATCAATAGTTGGTGAAGATGACAGAACTATCAGAGATGGTAAAATTAGCTTCTCTGATTATAAAAAGATCAATAAGTACAATGATCAATGACTGGAAACCCTTTATGGACTTTTTGCTGAAAAAAAGTGTAAAATGAAATTGTGATTTATGTGTTTAAGAATTAAGAAGAAACCAAAAAAGAATTAGAAAAGAGAGCTTTTAGAAAGAAGGAAATTATAATGTAACCTTAGAGTAAAATATAGATACATTTATAACTGCTGTTAAAAAGCCATTTCTCTATAATCTTCTCTTTTTCCCTTTTTTCTTTTCTATTTCTACTTATTGACTATATCGTTATTTCTTTTCTAATAATTGTATTGTTTTATTTCTTCAATAAAAATATATGTTTTTATAAAAGGATGAGGTTGATCTGAATACCATACTAAATAAAGGAGACATAACAGACATGTACAAATAAATTTTGCTTCATAGGCAAGCAAAATAATGCTTAGGATCAACACATATTAGAGCCTGTAGAAGAAATTTGAGGCATTTGATTTTGGGCCCAATTTACATACATTTTCTTATAAACACTATTGAAAATTCAGCTAAAAGCAGCCAGGCACCTGGATGTCTCAGCTGCACCTGAGGTAACAAGGTTTTAACAAGACAGTGAAAGTGCAAAAATACAAGGCAACCATGAAGGTTAATAATAAGTGTCTGGCAACTGTTAACACTAAGGACTGAGAACCAAAGCTTTTAGATAGTAGTTAGCAAAAATAACAATGTAGCAACAGATTCAGAAGCCTTTTGTTCAATTAAAAGTATGATTTTATAAGGGAAATAACTCCTTTATTTGCCCCTCAGTGTATGTATGTATGTATACATGTCTGTCTGTATGTATGTATGCATGCAGTGGTAGGATTCAAGTAATTTAACAACCAGTTCTCTGCACTAATGATTTCTTCCAACAACTAGTTTGCCAAGCTGCTCAGAAAGTTAACAACCGGTTCTCCCGAAGTGGTGCAAACTGGCTGAATCCCACCACTGTTTGTCAGTAAGGCTAACATTAGAAGGAATGAGGATTAACAGAATAACAGGATTGGAAGGGACCTTGGAGGTCTTCTAATCCAACCCCCTGCCCAGGCAGGAAACTCTATATCCTTTCAGGCAAATGATTGTCCAATCTCTTCTTAAAAACTTCCAGGGATGGAGCATTTACAATTTCTGGAGGCAAGTAGTTCTATTGATTAATTGTTCTAACTGTCAGGAAATTTCTCCTTAGTTCTAAGTTGCTTTTCTCCTTGATTAGTTTCCATCCATTGCTTCTTGTCCTGCCTTCAGGTGCTTTGAAGAATAGCTTGACTCCTTCTTCTTTGTGGCAATGCTATCATGTCACCCCTAGTCCTTCTTTTCATTAAACTAGAAATACCCAATTCCAGCAATGGTTCTTTATATGTTTTAGCCTCCAGTCTCCTAATCACCCTTGTTGCTCTTTTCTGTACTCTTTCTAGAACCTCAACATCTTGTTTACATTGTGGTAACCAAAACTGGATGCCATTCTCCAAGGTATAATACCTTACCAAAGTATTATAAAGTGGTATTAATACTTCACAGATCTTGACTCTATCCTTCTGTTAATGCAGCCTAAGATTGTGTTGTTGTTTTTGGCAGCTGCAGCACACTGCCGGCTCATATTTAAGTGATTGTCTTAAATATCCCTCTCACAGTTACTACTACTGAGTCAGGTAACGCTTATACTATGCATTGGGTTTCTCTTGCCTAAATGAGGAAACTTACTTTTTTCACCACTGAATTTCATTTTATTAGATAGGCCCAATGTTCAAGTCTGTTAAGATCCTTAAGTCTATCTTCTGGAGTGTTGACTATTCCTGCCAGCTTAGTGTTGTCTGCATATTTGATGAATTCTCCATCCATCCCCTCACCAAAAGTATTGATGAAGGTATTGAAGAGTACTGCGACTAAGACAGAGCCTTGGAGTAGCCCACTGTATACTTCCCTCCATGTAGACTTAATTCCATTAAGAAATACACTATGAGTGTGGTTGGTCATCCAATTACCAATCCATTTGGTGATGCTGCTGTCTAACCTACATTTTTCTGTCTTATCAAGTAGTAGGCTTATAATGAGCTAGCAGAGGATTATAATGATTTATGATATTGTTGCTAATTTGCTATCCTGTTCCAAATCTCAAATCCACACACAGTTGCTAAGTGAGGAAAGCAGTTTACTCACAGCTGAGCAGATAACAGCAGGCAAGGGAAGAAATGTAGATTATCGAAGTCTTGAATTACAAAGAAAACTTGCTTAAATGGTTTAGCTTTCAACAACAGTAGTCAAAATCCAGTTCAAGGTTCAGAGAGCCGAGATCAGAGGATCACAAACAGGATTCAAAGAAATAATATGCCAGGGTAGGAAATTAGATACTTGTTTCCACAGGAGGAGCACAGGTCAGGGCTGCCTCTTAAATCAGGCTGTAACCAGCAGTCTTTAATTGAGAGAGTTATTCTCTTCCTTAGCAAGGAGCCACATTGCATGTCTCTGCACTGCTCATCAGGTATGACAGCTTGGCAGCTGGATGTCATCATCTGACTGCTCCAGCTGATCCAATGGTGCCTGTGTCTGATCAATATCAGGTGATTCCTAGCTGGTATCTCCTGAGACTGATATTCCACTGAATTTAGTTGGGGCAGCTTAGATTCTGAGTATTGAGCCATGACAGTTTTCTATAATTGTAACAACCAATTAAATAATAATTATAATTTACAGATGTCTATTATAGGGCCTTGTACACTACTCCTCTCTAGATTATTGCTTCATGCTAATATATCCATTTGTCCTTCAATATATTTGTTTCTTTGGCTCTGGTTTAAATGTACCATCCAAGACTCTGGTCTCTAGCCACAGTCATCCCTATCTTCAAAAAAGGAGATCCCAGCCTAGTTGAAAACTACAGACCTATCTCTCTATGTTATGTCTCATGCAAAGTAATGGAATCTATCATAAACCAATCCATTACACTCCACCTTGAAACAAACAACCTACTCTCTAATAAACAATTTGGTTTCAGAAAAAAATTATCTTGTAACTTACAACTTCTCCACTGCAAAAACATATGGACTACCAACCTTGATCAATGAAAAGCAATAGATGCAATCTACATAGACTTCTACAAAGCTTTTGACTCAGTAGTACATGATAAACTTCTCCTAAAACTGAAATCCTACGGCATTTCAGGACCTCTTCACAATTGGATAAATGCCTTCCTGTCAAACAGACAACAAGTGGTCAAAATTGGCAACACTCTATCAAATCCTGTTCCTGTCAAAAGTGGCGTTCCCCAAGGTAGTGTTCTTGGACCAACGCTCTTCATACTATACATAAATGATCTCTGTGACCTTATCTCAAGTTATTGTGTTCTCTTTGCTGACGATGTCAAACTATTTAACAATACTTCTCCCCTTCAAGAAGACCTTGACTTTGTTTCCGATTGGTCTAAAACTTGGCAACTCCAAGTCTCAACCAGCAAATGCTCAGTCTTACATATTGGAAAAAAGAACCCTAACAAGTACAAGCTTGATGGACATTACCTTACTGATGACCCCCACCCTGTCAAAGACCTTGGAGTTTTCATATCAAATGACCTAAATGCCAAAGCCCACTGAAACTACATAGCAAAAAAGGCTCTAAAAGTTGTAAACCTAATTTTATGCAGCTTCTTTTCCAAAAACTCTACACTCCTAACCAGAGCATACAAAACATTTGCCAGACCTATTCTTGAATACAGCTCATCCGTCTGGAAGCCATACCACATCTCTGATGTTAATACAATCGAACGCGTCCAGAAATATTTTACTAGAAGAGTTCTTCGCTCCTCCGAAAACAACAAAATACCTTATGCCACCAGGCTTGAAATCCTGGGATTAGGAAATTTAGAACTCCGCCGACTCCGACATGACCTGTGTTTAACACACAGAATCATCTATTGCAATATCCTTCCTGTTGAAGACTACTTCAGCTTCAATCGCAATAATACAAGAGCAAACAATAGATTCAAACTTAATGTCAACCGCTTCAAACTTGATTGCAGAAAATATGACTTCTGTAACAGAATTGTTAACGCTTGGAACTCATTACCTGACTCTATAGTCTCTACTCAAAATCCCAAAAATCTTCAACCAAAAACTGTCTACTATTGACCTCACCCCATTCCTAAAGAGGACTATAAGGGGTGTGCATAAGAGCACAAAAGTGCCTACCGTTCCTGTCCTATTGTTCCCTTCATTATATCAAATTAGCATAGTTGTTGCATACTTTTGCTTATATATATATTTTTCTTTTATGATGTGTTGTTGTTTTATGTCGATGTTTGTGTATACTGTTGTGACAAAATGAAATAAAAAAAAAGAAAAAATTCTCCTTCAAGACCTACTTGAAAAGTGAGATACCCAGTGTTCAAAATGGCTTTAGAAAATATTAAAAAACAAGAGACAATGATCACATGCTAGATAGTTGAAAAGGACAAAAATGAAAAAGAAGTTGTAAAAAAACACATAAGTACTGAACCAGTCTCTTTCTTCAGGCATGCCAGTTCTTTTTGTATACATATATATATTTATTTATTTTTAAGAGGAAAAAAACCCTAAGAAAACAAATCCTCTTTTTTTCAACAATTATTAACAAACCCATCATTGTTCCTGCTTCTTAAGTATTCCAGAGATCTTTTCAGCCCTTGTTGAATCCTCATCTTTTTCAATCATTATTCCATAAACAATTTCACAGTTTTCTTTTAGCAAAAAGTCCATAAAAGGTTTCCAGTGTTTCAGAACCCCCCTTCTTGACCAAACAGGTCAGTTTTGCTATTTCTGTCAGTTCTGACATTTTCACAATCCATTCCTCTATTGTGGGGATTTCAGTAATCTTCCATCATTGTATATATAATAATCTTGCTATTGGTGGTTACTACATATAAAAATCAATCTTCCATGAGTATTTTCTAATCTATAAGTCCTAGTAGAAACAGTTGTGGTTTCTTAACAATATTCATCTTTAAAATTATTTGTATCATTGTATGTCTCAGGCAGTTTGATTTTGAGGTTACCTGCACCTGGAGATGAGTTACAATTGGCAAAATTAGTGTTTGCTTCCCTTCCAATAAACAGGTCCTCCCCCCTGTTTTTCCCTTCTCCACCAACTCTTTGAATTGAAGAGGAACTGAATCTCAGTCCAGGAGAAGACTGAAAAAGAAATTTTCATCTTAAATTAGAGGAAGGAAATCAAAGAAAAGTTTTGAGAGTCTGTAGTTCAGCCAAGTTGAGGCAGATGCTAGAGATTTTTTTTTAAAAAAAAGCAACTTATTAAAGGTGACAAAATTCAAGTTACAAGATTCATATTCTTTACGCGCAGAGATAAATTTTAAAAAACCCTCATATGATTCTGAAAGAAACAAAACCAACCCAGTTTGAAATCCTCCTTGAAGTAACTTAGGGTTTAGACAACTTAGAACTACACCACCTTCTGCTTGACCTAAGAGTAATACATAAAATTATCTGCTACAATGTCCTACCTGTCAATGACTACTTCAGCTTCAACCACAACAATACACAAGCACACAATAGATACAAACTTAAGGTAAACCGCTCCAAACTCGATTGCAGAAAATATGACTTCGGCAACAGAGTGGTCAATGCCTGGAATGCACTACCTGACTCTGTGGTTTCATCTCCAAACCCCCAAAACTTTAACCTAAGACTGTCTACTTTTTTTTTTTTTTATTGAAAGAGTTTTAAAAACAAAACAAAACACCCCTCCTCCCAAAACAAAACACCCCTCCTCCCAAAACAAAACAAAACACCCCCCTCCCTCCCCCACCCCCCGGCTTCCCGGGTCAATCACAAGGTAAAGTCCAATCCAAATAACCACATCCAAAGCTTTTCGTCTCCCAACCCCCTCCCCATTACATAAAATAACTTTCTAATTATTCAAAGGCAATCTGATATTTCTTAATCTGATATCTGTTTTGTAGATAATCAATCCATTTTTTCCATTCAATTAAATATCTTTCCTGCATATTGTCTTTTAAAAACGCTGAGATTTTAGCCATCTCAGCCAAATTAATAACTTTCAATATCCATTCTTCTATTGTAGGTATCTCTTCTTTCTTCCAGTATTGTCCAATCAACAGTCTTGCTGCTGTTATTAAGTTCAAAATCAATTTAGTCTCAATCCCTGTAAAGACTGTCTACTTTTGACCTCACCCCATTCCTAAGAGGTCTGTAAGGGGCGTGCATAAGAGCACCAGCGTGCCTACTGTCCCCGTCCTACTGTCCCCATTTATTTGTATCCATTTCATGTATTCATAACCTTGTTTATACTTATATCTGTTATCTTATACATGGTTGACAAAATAAAATAAATAAATAAATAAAGTAACCACCTCATCCCAAATTCCAGCTAACTCCCCCCCAAAAAAGGAACCCTGTTCCAAACCTGACACACCCTTTTCTTTTCCTATATTGCATTTCTGGTATCAGTGACTCCTTCCATCAGGATTTTTTGTTCTTTAAAGAGCAAATTGTTTCTTTAAAGAAATTAGTAGGTGCTTCCTAGATTATAGAAAAGTCCTCCCTTGTGTTGATCACATCTCCCACACCGAATCCTTAGGAACATGGGAATTTCAGAACATCTCACTGTGGCATTTATGTATCATGGCTTGTATGAAACAGAAAACTTGTATTATTGTGATGCTGCTTGTAGTATTTTGACAAAGCATTTGATCCTATAGGTCAGGGGTCTGCAACCTTGGCAAAGCTGGCTGTGGAACTCTGGGAGTTGAAGTCCACAAGTCTTAAAGTTGCCAAGGATGGAGACCCCTGCTATAGGTGACCCTGAACATGTAGTTTAGCCATTCAAGTAATACTAAATTACAACCTTGCTAGACTAGTTTGAACAGCAATAGCCCACCTAATATTGTTTGTGTGATACGAGATGGTTCCAAGGTAACAGCCACGGATTTTTTCTTTTTAAAAAAATGACCTATACAAAAGAGCGTATCTTCTTAACTCTTCTAAATTCTGGAAAAATACTACAAAAATGCTTCTAAGGTTGGAGTAAGCTGGAGTTTAGGTACAGTTACCAAGCAGCACCAACATAACTAGCTTTTCCTTCCTTTCAAATATACATGAATACTATCAAGAATTAACTTCCAAGTAAAAATATAATATGGTCAGGAACAATCTACCTGTCAGCCTTACCAGGTAGATCAAACAAGAAATACAACCAGATAACTTAATTGTACATTAATGTAAAGGTACATTAGCAGAATCTTGCAAATTTGAAAGCATAATTCTTATACTATCACGTTTACAGACTGAAAACTTAGGCAAGGTGTCCGCTGATACTTCTGCTCCACCCAGTATGCAGCTGCAGGCTATGCTGTTATCTGACAATCCTTAGGTAGCATCCCAAGATCTTTTTCATACACCATTACACTACTCAATACTGTCACTATAACTTAAGGTCTTACTGTAAAGCACTCCATACTCCTTGCTAGTAATCTAAACAATGATTACCAGATGTCTAGTAGTAAATTTGTTTTCTTTTATCAAACCTTTTTGGATTTTGAAGAGATGGGCTCCATTTTTATATTTCACCAAAGGATTTCATAACCATTCTACTTCCAATAGGAAATACAGAGATTAGCTAATTGGTATATATCATAAGGAGTAAGGGAGGCACAAAAACAGGGTTGCCTATTATCTTGCTTATTATTGGCACTTGCCATTGAATGTGCAGCTCAAGCTGATTGTTATGTATTCATGTTTGTACCTTTAAATATTTGAGCGGGAAATCAGCACGTTGCTGATTGGTCGAAGCCTCCAGCAGAACTGTATAAAAGGAGAGGTGGGTTCACCCTATATTAAAGAGCTGTTGTCACTACCCTGGTCTCCAGCCTCGTTACTTCCAGAACCTAACATTGGCGACGAAGGTGGGATCTCGAGGCTGAGGAGAACCAGAACCGAGCTGAAGCACGATAGACCCGAACCCAGCAAACCCAGGGCAGAAAAGCGGAGATGGCCAGTTACACTCCGCCCGCACCGTTTGACCCGGCTAAAGAGAAATGGGGAACGTATATGACCCGTTTCGAAAGCTTTCTAGAAGCCAACGAACTGCACGGAGTTCCAGATAACCGAAAGAGGGCTTATTTCCTAAGCCACTGTGGTCCGGAGGTCATCGATATCGCGGAAGCCCTGGCAGAGCCAACACCGTTGCAGTCGGTGTCATGGCCAACTTTGCAGACTTTGCTAAAAAATCACTTCGCACCAACGCCGTCCAAATACGTGCGGCGGTTTGAATTCGGAGAGCGAAGGCAGATGGAGGGCGAATCCATCGGTGACTACATGGCTGCCCTAAGAAAAGCGTCCAAGGACTGCGGATACCGCGACCTAGACGAGGTGCTCCTCGAGCAACTCATCCGAGGGGTCAAAGATATCCGTTTGCGACGACGGCTGCTAGCAAAGAGCAACCTCACACTGGCCAACGCTCTGGACGAAGCCAGAGCACATGAAATGTCCACCCAAGCGGCAGAGACACTGCAGAAGCCGGTCCCACAAAAGGCGAGCGCAAAGGCAACTCCGGTGCTCCGGTGCACTGCAGGAGGAGGTTCAGACCGAATCCGACGGTGAAGACGAGGAAGGGGTCTGCCGCACCGAGAAACGCGACAAAGGGGACCGAGACGAATGCGGAAGCTGCGGGGGTCAACACCAGCGCCAACGCTGCAAGTTTAAAGACGCGACATGTCGGCGGTGTGGGAAGAAAGGGCACCTAGCTCAAGTTTGTCGAGCGGCCCAACCTTCCCGCCGAAAATTCAAATTGGCCAATCAGAGCGCGGAATCGGCAAGGCGGCCCGCGATTGGCTCAAACAAAAAAGGCGCGGATTCCAACCAAACAACTGTGGTCATAGGTCACCGACCAAAGTGGAGAAGAAGATCTTCACCAAGCCAAAAATAGAGGGAGTACGGTGCCGGCTTGAAGTAGACACGGATCAGCGATCACCATCATGTCCTGGGACACTTTGGCGAAGTCGCTGCCGTCCGTCAAGCGCCACCTGCAAGCACAACGGCTACGAGTGCACGACTACCAGGGAATCGCATCCCTGTTCGAGGGACCACCTCCGTCCGAGTCGAGTACGGTCCACATAAAAGACCCTGCCCATCACGATCGTCGAAGGAACTCTGCCCAGTCTGTTGGGACTAGACTGGTTTCGTGCCCTGGGCATGGGAGTGACTGGCATCTACAGAAGTGACTGTAACCTGAAAGACATTCTCTTTAACGAGTTCAAGATGTCTTCAAGGACTGCCTGGGCAAGTACAAGGGGACCCCTATTTCCTTCAACTTAGACCCCAGGTAGCCCCCATTAGGCTTAAGGCGAGGAGAGTCCTTTGCCCTAAAACCAAAAATCGATAAGGAGCTGGATAAGCTCATTAATCAGGGATTTTGGTGCCAGTCGATCACGCAAAGTGGGAGACGCCAATCATCACCCCATAAAACCGGACGGGTCAATTAGAATTTGCGCTGACTACAAGGCGACGCTTAACAAAGCCTTACAGAAAAGCGCTTACCGGTTCCGTGGTGCAACACTTATTGCACTCTTTGGGGCAAGGGCAAGTCTTTGCAAAGTTAGACTTGGCCCAAGCCTACCAACAACTGCCAGTAGACGCCCGCACAGCCAAGCCCAAACGATTGTGACGCACAGGGGGCCTTCAAGTGCACCCGATTGCAATTTGGGGTCAGTGTGGCACCAGGGCTGTTCCAAAACCTGATGGAACGACTACTGCAGGGCTCCCAGGGTAGTTCCTACTGATGATGTCCTAATTTCAGGGGAAAACATGGAGGAATTGGGGGAGCGGTTAAGAAAGGTCTTGAGCATTTTCCGGACAGCCGGATTAAAAGTCAAGACAAACAAATGCCAGATAGGGGTCGAATCCGTCGATTTCTTGGGCTACCGGATAGACAAGAAAGGAATTCACCCTACTGAGAGCAAGGTTAAGGCAATTAGGAAGGCTCCAGCGCCCAAAAACAAAGCAGAGCTGCAGGCATTCCTGGATTGGTTAATTTTACGCGGTCTTTTAAAGAACAAAGCAACTGCTATGGAACCGCTGCATAGGCTCTTAGGAAAAATACTGTTTGGTCTTGGGGAAAGTCAGAAAATAGGGCTTTTGAAGCAGTAAAGAACCTGCTCTCAAGTGATAGCCTGCTCATCCAATATCACGACTCATTACCCCTAGTGCTGGTTTGCGATGCCTCCTTATGGGGTGGGGCTGTACTCAGCCATAGACTTCCAAACGGCACAGAAGCCCCTATAGCTTCTACTCTAGAACGATGTCCTCCCAGAGAGGAACTACAGCCAATTAGACAAAGAAGCACTAGCCATTGTGTCAGGGGTCAAAAATTCCACGAGTATGTCTTTGGGCGGAATTTTGAAATCGTGACTGACCACAGACCGCTACTAGGATACTGGCTGGCGATCACCAACGCCTGTGGCACTTTCGCCACG
This sequence comes from Ahaetulla prasina, assembly GCF_028640845.1. NCBI lineage: Eukaryota > Metazoa > Chordata > Lepidosauria > Squamata > Colubridae > Ahaetulla > Ahaetulla prasina. The sequence goes on from NC_080539.1 coordinate 161,831,801, forward strand.
CTTGACCCGATGGACTATATTCTTAGCCGCTTATTCGCACAAGCTGCAGCATCGACCAGGAAAAGAAGTGGGCATGCAGACGCTAAGCCGATGCCCACTACCAGGGCGATCAAGACCCCACTCCGGGACGCCCATCCTACTTATTGACTCGTTGGACTCTGGCCCAGTCACATCTAAGGAAGTGGCTCGGCATCATACCGACATTGTGTTAAGGACTGTACCGGTTGGGTACAGAGAGGTGGCCGCTGCGCCGGGCTAACGGTTCAAAGAATTTGTTAAAAACGAGATGAGCTCTCGGCTCAAGGGGTGCCTGTTATGGGGTGATCGTAATAATTCCTGATAAGTTAAGGGAAAGGTATTGGACCTCCTCCACGAGGGTCACCCAGGGATCGTAAGGATGAAGGGGTTAGCTAGAAGCTATGTATGGTGGCCACTCATGGACGCAGAGATTGCTGAGAGGGTAGGGAAATGCCAAGCTTGCCAAGAGGCCAGACCTCTACCCCAACGGCCCCAGTCAGAGAATGGGAAAAGCCCCAAGGGCCCTGGTCAAGAATCCACATTGATTTTGCTGGCCCTTTCACGGCCAAACATTCCTAGTGGTTGTGGATGCATTTTCTAAATGGTTGGAGATCATAATCATGAAATCCACCACGTCAAGCAGTAATCGCAACCCTGCGCCACCTATTCGCAACTCACGGGTTGCCGGACACTCTGGTGTCCGACAATGGGCCCCAATTCACGGCAGCCCAGTTTGAAGAATACCTGGCAGAGGAAGGCATCCGACATGCCCTCTCTGCGCCTTTCCACCCTGCGCCGAATGGCCTTGCAGAGCGTTCCGTCCGAGCGCTAAGGAGGCATTGTCCAGGCTCAAGCCAGGTGACTGGCAAACAAAATAGACTTTTCCTAGCCGCCCAGCACAGAACCCCAAGCACGCCACCGGAAAAGCCCAGCCGAATTGCTAATGGGACGGAAACTCCGTGCCCACTTGACCGCTTGAACCCCATTACACACCCGAGGGTTACAAGGGGAACTAGAAAAGACAAGGAAATGAGCATAGGCGACCGGGTGTGGGCCCGAAACTATGGGGACGGCCCTAGTTGGTTCGCAGGACAAATAATAAAGATAACCGCCCAAAATCGACGTGGTAGAGCTACCAGACAACCGAGTATGGAGGCGCCACATAGATCAGTTAAGGAAACGAATAACTGACCAAACCGAACCAAATGAAACAGATCATGACCAATACCAATTTGAATCCACAGCTGACAATGACCCGGGGGAGGCGCAAGACTTAGCTGAGGTCCCAGAGTTCCAGCGACGCCATCAGGTTCCCGAGGGAAGCAGCAGGGAAAGTTCCAAAATTAATCCAAGGCCGGATGGCCAAGAAAAAGAGTCGGCCAATAATCCGGAGCCCGTTGGCCCAGAGAAAGAGCTGGGAGGAGAAAACAGCCCTCCGACCAGCTCAAAACACCACCCAGAACTGAACCGCGAGGTCAGAAAGAACTAGGAGACGCCCAGGTTATTTGCGTGACTACGAAAAATAACATGTAAATAAATATGTAAATAGAGGCAAAGTGTTTTCTGGGAGGGAGGAGTGTTATGTATTCATGTTTGTACCTTTAAATATTTGAGCGGAAATCAGCACGCTGTTGATTGGTCAAGCCTCCAGCAGAACTGTATAAAAGGAGAGGTTTTTCCCCAGCCTGTTGCTGGGTTCACCCTATATTAAAGAGCTGTTGTCACTACCCTGGTCTCCAGCCTCGTTACTTCCAGAACCTGCTGAAACCCACCTCTGGTTGTGAGTCAAGAACTACCTGCACTCCAGGGTCCCTTGATCTCAATATATGGACTTGATGACTGAATGGATACATTAAAAAGAAGAATTTGTTAAAAACGAGATGAGCTCTCGGCTCAAGGGGTGCCTGTTATGGGGTGATCGTGTAATAATTCCTGATAAGTTAAGGGAAAGGTATTGGACCTCCACGAGGGTCACCCAGGGATCGTAAGGATGAAGGGGTTAGCTAGAAGCTATGTATGGTGGCCACTCATGGACGCAGAGATTGCTGAGAGGGTAGGGAAATGCCAAGCTTGCCAAGAGTCCAGACCTCTACCCCAACGGCCCCAGTCAGAGAATGGGAAAAGCCCAGCCGAATTGCTAATGGGACGGAAACTCCGTGCCCACTTGACCGCTTGAACCCCATTACACACCCGAGGGTTACAAGGGGAACTAGAAAAGACAAGGAAATGAGCATAGGCGACCGGGTGTGGGCCCGAAACTATGGGGACGGCCCTAGTTGGTTCGCAGGACAAATAATAAAGATAACCGCCCAAAATCGTACGTGGTAGAGCTACCAGACAACCGAGTATGGAGGCGCCACATAGATCAGTTAAGGAAACGAATAACTGACCAAACCGAACCAAATGAAACAGATCATGACCAATACCAATTTGAATCCACAGCTGACAATGACCCGGGGGAGGCGCAAGACTTAGCTGAGGTCCCAGAGTTCCAGCGACGCCATCAGGTTCCCGAGGGAAGCAGCAGGGAAAGTTCCAAAATTAATCCAAGGCCGGATGGCCAAGAAAAGAGTCGGCCAATAATCCGGAGCCCGTTGGCCCAGAGAAAGAGCTGGGAGGAGAAAACAGCCCTCCGACCAGCTCAAAACACCACCCAGAACTGAACCGCGAGGTCAGAAAGAACTAGGAGACGCCCAGGTTATTTGCGTGACTACGAAAAATAACATGTAAATAAATATGTAAATAGAGGCAAAGTGTTTTCTGGGAGGGAGGAGTGTTATGTATTCATGTTTGTACCTTTAAATATTTGAGCGGAAATCAGCACGCTGTTGATTGGAAACCAACTCTGGGTGGAAATAGAAGAAACCTACTGGGATACTAAAAATATGGTATACTTAAAGTAGGTTCAGAACTCTAATTGTTTTTCATTATGGCACTTTCCATTTATTTATTTATTTATTTATTTATTTATTTATTTATTTATTTATTTATTTATTTATTTATTTATTTATTTATTTATTTATTTATTTTTTTATTTATTTATTTATTTATTTATTTATTTATTTATTTATTTATTTATTTATTTATTTATTTATTTATTTATTTATGTATTTATGTATTTATTTATGTATTTATTTATGTATTTATTTATTTATTTATTTATTTATTTATTTATTTATTTATTTATTTATTTATTTATTTATTTATTTATTTATTTATTTATTTATTTATTTATTTATTTATTTATTTATTTATTTATTTATTTATTTATTTATTTATTTATTTATTTATTTATTTATTTATTTATTTATTTATTTATTTATTTATTTATTTATTTATTTATTTATTTATTTATTTATTTATTTATTTATTTATTTATTTATTTATTTATTTATTTATTTATTTATTTATTTATTTATTTATTTATTTATTTATTTATTTATTTATTTATTTATTTATTTATTTATTTATTTATTTATTTATTTATTTATTTATTTATTTATTTATTTATTTATTTATTTATTTATTTATTTATTTATTTATTTATTTATTTATTTATTTATTTATTTATTTATTTATTTATTTATTTATTTATTTATTTATTTATTTATTTATTTATTTATTTATTTATTTCCCTTAACTCTTAGATAATGGCAAAAATTATTTATTAATTTTCATTTATTTGTTAATTTTAAACTTGCAGGGAAAAGATTACCGTATTTTTTAGAGTATAAGACGCTCCAGACTATAAGATGCTTCTACCTTTTTTGGTGAGGAAAATAAGAAAAAGAAATCTGCCTCTGCCTCCCAGCAATTTTGCCTTGTTGCAGCAAACAGCAAATAGCCTGCTTTACTTTCATTTTCATTTTCAGCATAGCTTGATTAGCACAAGAAAAAAAAAATCTGCTCCCAGCAATTTACCTCCTTGCAGCAAGCAGCCGAGGCCCGCGCAGCAATAGGCAATGGCAATCCCTGCAGCCTGAAACAGCTGAGAGTCGGGAGGCTGATCCAACGGACAATTAACTTGTGCTAATTAGGCTGTGCTGAAGCTGAGAGGGGCTGTTTCTTCTTGCTGCTTGCTGCTGGGAGGCAGAGGCCAAAGGGTGGGAGCCAGTGAGTGGGTGGGACTAAATTCGGTGCTTAAGACGCACCCCAATTTTCACCCCCTTTTAGGGGGAAAAAGGTACGTCTTATACGCCGAAAAATATGGTATACTTAAAGTAGGTTCAGAACTCTAATTGTTTTTCATTATGGCACTTTCCATTGAATGTGCAGCTCAAGCTTATTGTTATGTATTCATGTTTGTACCTTTAAATATTTGAGCGGGAAATCAGCACGTTGCTGATTGGTCGAAGCCTCCAGCAGAACTGTATAAAAGGAGAGGTTTTTCCCCCAGCCTGTTGCTGGGTTCACCCTATATTAAAGAGCTGTTGTCACTACCCTGGTCTCCAGCCTCGTTACTTCCAGAACCTAACATTGGCGACGAAGGTGGGATCTCGAGGCTGAGGAGAACCAGAACCGAGCTGAAGCACGATAGACCCGAACCCAGCAAACCCAGGGCAGAAAAGCGGAGATGGCCAGTTACACTCCGCCCGCACCGTTTGACCCGGCTAAAGAGAAATGGGGAACGTATATGACCCGTTTCGAAAGCTTTCTAGAAGCCAACGAACTGCACGGAGTTCCAGATAACCGAAAGAGGGCTTATTTCCTAAGCCACTGTGGTCCGGAGGTCATCGATATCGCGGAAGCCCTGGCAGAGCCAACACCGTTGCAGTCGGTGTCATGGCCAACTTTGCAGACTTTGCTAAAAAATCACTTCGCACCAACGCCGTCCAAATACGTGCGGCGGTTTGAATTCGGAGAGCGAAGGCAGATGGAGGGCGAATCCATCGGTGACTACATGGCCGCCCTAAGAAAAGCGTCCAAGGACTGCGGATACCGCGACCTAGACGAGGTGCTCCTCGAGCAACTCATCCGAGGGGTCAAAGATATCCGTTTGCGACGACGGCTGCTAGCAAAGAGCAACCTCACACTGGCCAACGCTCTGGACGAAGCCAGAGCACATGAAATGTCCACCCAAGCGGCAGAGACACTGCAGAAGCCGGTCCCACAAAAGGCGAGCGCAAAGGCAACTCCGGTGCACCAGGAGGAGGTTCAGACCGAATCCGACGGTGAAGACGAGGAAGGGGTCTGCCGCACCGAGAAACGCGACAAAGGGGACCGAGACGAATGCGGAAGCTGCGGGGGTCAACACCAGCGCCAACGCTGCAAGTTTAAAGACGCGACATGTCGGCGGTGTGGGAAGAAAGGGCACCTAGCTCAAGTTTGTCGAGCAACCCAACCTTCCCGCCGAAAATTCAAATCGGCCAATCAGAGCGCGGAATCGGCAAGGCGGCCCGCGATTGGCTCAAACAAAAAAGGCGCGGATTCCAACCAAACAACTGTGGTCATAGGCCGCGCCTCGACCAAAGTGGAGAAGAAGATCTTCACCAAGCCAAAAATAGAGGGAGTACGGTGCCGGCTTGAAGTAGACACGGGATCAGCGATCACCATCATGTCCTGGGACACTTTGGCGAAGTCGCTGCCGTCCGTCGCGAAGCGCCACCTGCAAGCACAACGGCTACGAGTGCACGACTACCAGGGGAATCGCATCCCTGTTCGAGGGACCACCTCCGTCCGAGTCGAGTACGGTCCACATAAAAAGACCCTGCCCATCACGATCGTCGAAGGAACTCTGCCCAGTCTGTTGGGACTAGACTGGTTTCGTGCCCTGGGCATGGGAGTGACCGGCATCTACAGAAGTGACTGTAACCTGAAAGACATTCTCTTTAACGAGTTCGAAGATGTCTTCAAGGACTGCCTGGGCAAGTACAAGGGGACCCCTATTTCCTTCAACTTAGACCCCCAGGTAGCCCCCATTAGGCTTAAGGCGAGGAGAGTCCTTTGCCCTAAAACCAAAATCGATAAGGAGCTGGATAAGCTCATTAATCAGGGGATTTTGGTGCCAGTCGATCACGCAAAGTGGGAGACGCCAATCGTCACCCCCATAAAACCGGACGGGTCAATTAGAATTTGCGCTGACTACAAGGCGACGCTTAACAAAGCCTTACAGAAAAGCGCTTACCCGGTTCCCGTGGTGCAACACTTATTGCACTCTTTGGGGCAAGGGCAAGTCTTTGCAAAGTTAGACTTGGCCCAAGCCTACCAACAACTGCCAGTAGACGCCCGCACAGCCGAAGCCCAAACGATTGTGACGCACAGGGGGCCTTCAAGTGCACCCGATTGCAATTTGGGGTCAGTGTGGCACCAGGGCTGTTCCAAAACCTGATGGAACGACTACTGCAGGGCTCCCAGGGTAGTTCCTACTGATGATGTCCTAATTTCAGGGAAAACATGGAGGAATTGGGGAGCGGTTAAGAAAGGTCTTGAGCATTTTCCGACAGCCGGATTAAAAGTCAAGACAAACAAATGCCAGATAGGGGTCGAATCCGTCGATTTCTTGGGATACCGGATAGACAAGAAAGGAATTCACCCTACTGAGAGCAAGGTTAAGGCAATTAGGAAGGCTCCAGCGCCCAAAAACAAAGCAGAGCTGCAGGCATTCCTGGATTGGTTAATTTTACGCGGTCTTTTAAAGAACAAAGCAACTGCTATGGAACCGCTGCATAGGCTCTTAGGAAAAATACTGTTTGGTCTTGGGGAAAGTCAGAAAATAGGGCTTTTGAAGCAGTAAAGAACCTGCTCTCAAGTGATAGCCTGCTCATCCAATATCACGACTCATTACCCCTAGTGCTGGTTTGCGATGCCTCCCTTATGGGGTGGGGCTGTACTCAGCCATAGACTTCCAAACGGCACAGAAGCCCCTATAGCTTCTACTCTAGAACGATGTCCTCCCAGAGAGGAACTACAGCCAATTAGACAAAGAAGCACTAGCCATTGTGTCAGGGGTCAAAAATTCCACGAGTATGTCTTTGGGCGGAATTTTGAAATCGTGACTGACCACAGACCGCTACTAGGATACTGGCTGGCGATCACCAACGCCTGTGGCACTTTCGCCACGCTTGACCCGATGGACTATATTCTTAGCCGCTTATTCGCATAAGCTGCAGCATCGACCAGGAAAAGAAGTGGGCATGCAGACGCGTTAAGCCGATGCCCACTACCAGGGGCGATCAAGACCCCACCCGGGACGCCCATCCTACTTATTGACTCGTTGACTCTGGCCCAGTCACATCTAAGGAAGTGGCTCGGCATCATACCGACATTGTGTTAAGGACTGTACCGGTTGGGTACAGAGAGGGTGGCCGCTGCGCCGGGCTAACGGTTCAAAGAATTTGTTAAAAACGAGATGAGCTCTCGGCTCAAGGGGTGCCTGTTATGGGGTGATCGTAATAATTCCTGATAAGTTAAGGGAAAGGTATTGGACCTCCTCCACGAGGGTCACCCAGGGATCGTAAGGATGAAGGGGTTAGCTAGAAGCTATGTATGGTGGCCACTCATGGACGAGAGATTGCTGAGAGGGTAGGGAAATGCCAAGCTTGCCAAGAGTCCAGACCTCTACCCCAACGGCCCCAGTCAGAGAATGGGAAAAGCCCCAAGGGCCCTGGTCAAGAATCCACATTGATTTTGCTGGCCCTTTCCACGCCAAACATTCCTAGTGGTTGTGGATGCATTTTCTAAATGGTTGGAGATCATAATCATGAAATCCACTACGGCCAAGCAGTAATCGCAACTCTGCGCCACCTATTCGCAACTCACGGGTTGCCGGACACTCTGGTGTCCGACAATGGGCCCCACCACGGCAGCCCAGTTTGAAGAATACCTGGCAGAGGAAGGCATCCGACATGCCCTCTCTGCGCCTTTCCACCCTGCGCCGAATGGCCTTGCAGAGCGTTCCGTCCGAGCGCTAAGGAGGCATTGTCCAGGCTCAAGCCAGGTGACTGGCAAACAAAATAGACTTTTTCCTAGCCGCCCAGCACAGAACCCCAAGCACGCCACCGGAAAAGCCCAGCCGAATTGCTAATGGGACGGAAACTCCGTGCCCACTTGACCGCTTGAACCCCATTACACACCCGAGGGTTACAAGGGGAACTAGAAAAGACAAGGAAATGAGCATAGGCGACCGGGTGTGGGCCCGAAACTATGGGGACGGCCCTAGTTGGTTCGCAGGACAAATAATAAAGATAACCGCCCAAAATCGTACGTGGTAGAGCTACCAGACAACCGAGTGTGGAGGCGCCACATAGATCAGTTAAGGAAACGAATAACTGACCAAACCAACCAAATGAAACAGATCATGACCAATACCAATTTGAATCCACAGCTGACATATTTATTTATTTATTTATTTATTTATTTATTTATTTATTTATTTATTTATTTATTTATTTATTTATTTATTTATTTATTTATTTATTTATTTATTTATTTATTTATTTATTTATTTATTTATTTATTTATTTATTTATTTATTTATTTATTTATTTATTTATTTATTTATTTATTTATTTATTTATTTATTTATTTATTTATTTATTTATTTATTTATTTATTTATTTATTTATTTATTTATTTATTTATTTATTTATTTATTTATTTATTTATTTATTTATTTATTTATTTATTTATTTATTTATTTATTTATTTATTTATTTATTTATTTATTTATTTATTTATTTATTTATTTATTTATTTATTTATTTATTTATTTATTTATTTATTTATTTATTTATTTATTTATTTATTTATTTATTTATTTATTTATTTATTTATTTATTTATTTATTTATTTATTTATTTATTTATTTATTTATTTATTTATTTATTTATTTATTTATTTATTTATTTATTTATTTATTTATTTATTTATTTATTTATTTATTTATTTATTTATTTATTTATTTATTTATTTATTTATTTATTTATTTATTTATTTATTTATTTATTTATTTATTTATTTATTTATTTATTTATTTATTTATTTATTTATTTATTTATTTATTTATTTATTTATTTATTTATTTATTTATTTATTTATTTATTTATTTATTTATTTATTTATTTATTTATTTATTTATTTATTTATTTATTTATTTATTTATTTATTTATTTATTTATTTATTTATTTATTTATTTATTTATTTATTTATTTATTTATTTATTTATTTATTTATTTATTTATTTATTTATTTATTTATTTATTTATTTATTTATTTATTTATTTATTTATTTATTTATTTATTTATTTATTTATTTATTTATTTATTTATTTATTTATTTATTTATTTATTTATTTATTTATTTATTTATTTATTTATTTATTTATTTATTTATTTATTTATTTATTTATTTATTTATTTATTTATTTATTTATTTATTTATTTATTTATTTATTTATTTATTTATTTATTTATTTATTTATTTATTTATTTATTTATTTATTTATTTATTTATTTATTTATTTATTTATTTATTTATTTATTTATTTATTTATTTATTTATTTATTTATTTATTTATTTATTTATTTATTTATTTATTTATTTATTTATTTATTTATTTATTTATTTATTTATTTATTTATTTATTTATTTATTTATTTATTTATTTATTTATTTATTTATTTATTTATTTATTTATTTATTTATTTATTTATTTATTTATTTATTTATTTATTTATTTATTTATTTATTTATTTATTTATTTATTTATTTATTTATTTATTTATTTATTTATTTATTTATTTATTTATTTATTTATTTATTTATTTATTTATTTATTTATTTATTTATTTATTTATTTATTTATTTATTTATTTATTTATTTATTTATTTATTTATTTATTTATTTATTTATTTATTTATTTATTTATTTATTTATTTATTTATTTATTTATTTATTTATTTATTTATTTATTTATTTATTTATTTATTTATTTATTTATTTATTTATTTATTTATTTATTTATTTATTTATTTATTTATTTATTTATTTATTTATTTATTTATTTATTTATTTATTTATTTATTTATTTATTTATTTATTTATTTATTTATTTATTTATTTATTTATTTATTTATTTATTTATTTATTTATTTATTTATTTATTTATTTATTTATTTATTTATTTATTTATTTATTTATTTATTTATTTATTTATTTATTTATTTATTTATTTATTTATTTATTTATTTATTTATTTATTTATTTATTTATTTATTTATTTATTTATTTATTTATTTATTTATTTATTTATTTATTTATTTATTTATTTCCTTCCTTCCTTTCTTCCTTCCTTCCTTCCTTTCTTCCTTCCTTCCTTCCTTCCTTCCTTCCTTCCTTCCTTCCTTCCTTCCTTCCTTCCTTCCTTCCTTCCTTCCTTCCTTCCTTCCTTCCTTCCTTCCTTCCTTCCTTCCTTCCTTCCTTCCTTCCTTCCTTCCTTCCTTCCTTCCTTCCTTCCTTCCTTCCTTCCTTCCTTCCTTCCTTCCTTCCTTCCTTCCTTCCTTCCTTCCTTCCTTCCTTCCTTCCTTCCTTCCTTCCTTCCTTCCTTCCTTCCTTCCTTCCTTCCTTCCTTCCTTCCTTCCTTCCTTCCTTCCTTCCTTCCTTCCTTCCTTCCTTCCTTCCTTCCTTCCTTCCTTCCTTCCTTCCTTCCTTCCTTCCTTCCTTCCTTCCTTCCTTCCTTCCTTCCTTCCTTCCTTCCTTCCTTCCTTCCTTCCTTCCTTCCTTCCTTCCTTCCTTCCTTCCTTCCTTCCTTCCTTCCTTCCTTCCTTCCTTCCTTCCTTCCTTCCTTCCTTCCTTCCTTCCTTCCTTCCTTCCTTCCTTCCTTCCTTCCTTCCTTCCTTCCTTCCTTCCTTCCTTCCTTCCTTCCTTCCTTCCTTCCTTCCTTCCTTCCTTCCTTCCTTCCTTCCTTCCTTCCTTCCTTCCTTCCTTCCTTCCTTCCTTCCTTCCTTCCTTCCTTCCTTCCTTCCTTCCTTCCTTCCTTCCTTCCTTCCTTCCTTCCTTCCTTCCTTCCTTCCTTCCTTCCTTCCTTCCTTCCTTCCTTCCTTCCTTCCTTCCTTCCTTCCTTCCTTCCTTCCTTCCTTCCTTCCTTCCTTCCTTCCTTCCTTCCTTCCTTCCTTCCTTCCTTCCTTCCTTCCTTCCTTCCTTCCTTCCTTCCTTCCTTCCTTCCTTCCTTCCTTCCTTCCTTCCTTCCTTCCTTCCTTCCTTCCTTCCTTCCTTCCTTCCTTCCTTCCTTCCTTCCTTCCTTCCTTCCTTCCTTCCTTCCTTCCTTCCTTCCTTCCTTCCTTCCTTCCTTCCTTCCTTCCTTCCTTCCTTCCTTCCTTCCTTCCTTCCTTCCTTCCTTCCTTCCTTCCTTCCTTCCTTCCTTCCTTCCTTCCTTCCTTCCTTCCTTCCTTCCTTCCTTCCTTCCTTCCTTCCTTCCTTCCTTCCTTCCTTCCTTCCTTCCTTCCTTCCTTCCTTCCTTCCTTCCTTCCTTCCTTCCTTCCTTCCTTCCTTCCTTCCTTCCTTCCTTCCTTCCTTCCTTCCTTCCTTCCTTCCTTCCTTCCTTCCTTCCTTCCTTCCTTCCTTCCTTCCTTCCTTCCTTCCTTCCTTCCTTCCTTCCTTCCTTCCTTCCTTCCTTCCTTCCTTCCTTCCTTCCTTCCTTCCTTCCTTCCTTCCTTCCTTCCTTCCTTCCTTCCTTCCTTCCTTCCTTCCTTCCTTCCTTCCTTCCTTCCTTCCTTCCTTCCTTCCTTCCTTCCTTCCTTCCTTCCTTCCTTCCTTCCTTCCTTCCTTCCTTCCTTCCTTCCTTCCTTCCTTCCTTCCTTCCTTCCTTCCTTCCTTCCTTCCTTCCTTCCTTCCTTCCTTCCTTCCTTCCTTCCTTCCTTCCTTCCTTCCTTCCTTCCTTCCTTCCTTCCTTCCTTCCTTCCTTCCTTCCTTCCTTCCTTCCTTCCTTCCTTCCTTCCTTCCTTCCTTCCTTCCTTCCTTCCTTCCTTCCTTCCTTCCTTCCTTCCTTCCTTCCTTCCTTCCTTCCTTCCTTCCTTCCTTCCTTCCTTCCTTCCTTCCTTCCTTCCTTCCTTCCTTCCTTCCTTCCTTCCTTCCTTCCTTCCTTCCTTCCTTCCTTCCTTCCTTCCTTCCTTCCTTCCTTCCTTCCTTCCTTCCTTCCTTCCTTCCTTCCTTCCTTCCTTCCTTCCTTCCTTCCTTCCTTCCTTCCTTCCTTCCTTCCTTCCTTCCTTCCTTCCTTCCTTCCTTCCTTCCTTCCTTCCTTCCTTCCTTCCTTCCTTCCTTCCTTCCTTCCTTCCTTCCTTCCTTCCTTCCTTCCTTCCTTCCTTCCTTCCTTCCTTCCTTCCTCCCTATATGTAGCCATCCTAAAATCCCTCTATCTGTTACTGCATTTTATAAATCAAATATTAATTAGAAATTATACAGGCTAAAGGATTTTTATCATTCTGGCGATCCTATTAATTTGGAGTTGATAATTAATGAGTTAACGTCTTCAGAATGTGCTTGGCTATTTCAGTTATAACTTAGATCCTTTCTTCTTCATTCAGAAATAAAAGCTCAGGCAAATAAACCCTTGACAAATTTTGAAGTAGTGGTAATGAATCTTTCAGATTCATCTAAAGGATTTGTCTGTATATTACACGGTTTTGTCTCAGAACAAACACATCAGTCTCTAATTGGCTTGAAAACTGTTTTGAGAATAATAATTCCAATACAAAATTAAGAAACAAGAATGGAATAAAATATGGAAATGCAAATCAATGTTATCGTCTTTCGCCCAAATTAACATTTTCTTAAGTTATTCCATGGATGGTATAGGATTTCTTATAAATCAGCATGCATGGCAAAAAAAGCTCCTCTTTTTGCTGAATTGGTTGTGAAAAAAGAGAATCAATTGCACTTGTGGTCATGTCCCTATGTTTTTTTGTTTTCCTGGATTGAGGTGTTTCTGAAAAAGTAAAGTTATAAATCAAAGAATGAATATGTGTCCACAATGTTCTTTGGTGAATGCATTAGGGTCTAATACAAATATTTGCTCTAAGCAAGTGGTCCCCAACATCATTTCAGGCTCTGCACACCAGCAGTGGTTGTGGTGAGGGGAGAGGGGATGGTTTCGCTTACATGCCTGCTACTTGCATACATGGAGCTTTGCACACTAGAGAGCTTGGTTGCCACTTGCAACCATGGGTTCCCGTGGATTGGAAACCTCTGCTCTTAAAGAGTTAATGATATTGTGTTGACTACTGCTAGAATCTTCACACCTAAACATTGGGAGAAAAAGTATTACCTTGCAAATCTTGCTACCGAAATGTTTGTCACATCGCCATAACTGAGAAATCACTTCACTTCATTTGCCAAGTTAAATTTAAAGCTTTCTCAAGTATATGTTAATTTTTATATTTTATACTAACCAGGGAATCATAATTATTTTATGCCAGATGAATATATTAATGTGTGGGAGGAATAATAGGGAATTGTGAATATTTGGCTTGGACCAGTCTTATGCATCCTTATGTCCTCTAGGGGTACTGGATTTCAAAGGCTATAACACTCGAGAAAGTCCAATCATATCTGTAAGATCCAAAATTAAATACATGCCCATTGTGCTCTCTCTCACCCACTTGATGTACAACTACTTCTCAGAGGAGGTTCATAAACTAGTTTGAAGTTAATTTAGTAATGATAATATGTTGAAGCGTGATGGCTCAGCTATTTAAACATTGGGCTTGATGGCTGGAAATCCAGCAGCCCAGGTTCGAGACCCATGAGTTGTGTGACAGAGTGAATTCCCACCCTGTTGTTTCCTCCCTCGCCTCCGTCCGAATGATGGCTTAATTAGCCAGCACTATCAGCTCTGGCAGCAGAATAGCCAGCGTCTGCCAAGAGCCTCCGTTATCTTTCACGATGTTGGTGAGTCACTCAGAAACAAACTTCAGCTCTTAATCAGTGGATTTGCCTGTTACAAAGAGACACAGCAGCTCTCGCTGTCTTTTATATCCTGTGGGGTGTGGCTCCATGACTCAGCACTTCCTGGGCCTGCCCCACCCTTGCTTCTGTTGTTCCCTCCTCCACCTGGCCTACTTCTGGCTCCTGGAGCTGAGCCAGGGAAGCCGGTGCTCCCGAGGTAAGTCCTGACGGCCCTTCCCCCTCACTGTCCAAGTCACTTTCTGGCAGCAGGCCCGGCTCGGGGGGCGCAGACACAACACACCCTTACCCCAGCTCCTGCCAACCTAGCAGTTCAAATTGCAAGTAGATAAATAGGTACCACTTCATTGGGAAGATAACAACACTCAGTGATATCATGCTGGCCACATGACCATGAAAACATCTTCGGACCGACTGGCTTTGAATGGCCTTGAAACGGAGATGAGCACCATCCTTATAGTCAGCAACGGACTATAGTGGGTTAGCAGGGACTCCATTACCTAATACATTGCCTTAAGGAAAAATGAAACAATTATGTCAAATCACCTCTTTTCTCCCCCCACTCCACTTTTTTTTTAAAGTGAAAAACAAACGGAAGTACCATGTCTGTAAATAGCTAGATATTGATATAATCAAATAGACTGTAACATATCTTTGGAATATGTTGCATGTGATTAAAGACAGTTTTGTCACAGAAAAGGAACATCTATATTAGAAGCTATTCTAAGTATGTGAAGATTAGACAATTGATAATCTATAATCCAGTGTATACACTGTCTGTTTTATCTTCATCCCAAATTGAAAGCCCGAAAAAGAAATTGCTGGTTTATTACAGTGAGGAAGGATTCAACAAATACTGCTAGTGACAAACTTTCGAAGTTCATTTTCACCTAGTATTTTTTTTTCCTTCCCTCCTTTCTATATCTCTCATTTTTGCAACATTTTGATTTTTTTTTAAGACTCCATCCACACATGAACTCTTTTGTGAATGCATCAGGTATGGCCAACAAAAACTCTGATGAATACTTTAAGAGGACTTTTCCTTAAAGATGTTTACTTTTTCCCCCAATCATCCTGAAACTAATTTTAGATTGTATGACACTAGTTTTGATAGAGGTACAAAAGTATCCCTCAGGAATGGTCTTATTTATTTTTCATGAGATAATTGCTTGGTTGAATAATGCATGCTAAGACTTGGTAAAGGGTGGAAAAATAATGTCAAACACAATTCAGTGGTATTTTGCTTTGATTTCACAGCAGAAGCAAATTAGAATTGACGTCACAATAGATATCCTACCCTTTCCTTTTATGGAATTCAAAGGCCATCCTACTAGTATTGTGCTTGTATGTGAGAAAGCATAGAATACATAAGCAAAAGCCACAGCAACAAATTGGCTTAAGGTTAAACAATGATTTCAGCACAACTTGATATTATATTATATATTCATACACACACACACAAAGGAGGGAAGGAGAGGGAGAGGGAGAGAGGGGGCGGGGGAGAGAGAGAGAGAGAGGGAGGGAGGGAGAGAGAGAGAGAGAGAGAGAGAGAGAGAGGGTGGTGATCATGGAATGTAAAGTCCTACCCCTTTCTAAACATATACAATGTGGATGCCCATAGCTAAAAGGTGGGGCCTGATGCAGCAAACTCTATCTTGCCTTTTTTGACATGCATAGTAGACACTGTTATCTACCAGCAAAACTTTTGTGCCCCTAGAGATCCCACAATGGATCAGGCTCTAAATTTAAGACACTATTAGTATGGAAGGAATTGCAAAGTATTTTAAGTTTGCAGATGTTTAAGACAGAATTTTTTTTCCTTTGAAAATAATTATGTTGTGTTCAGCTGGAGAACACATGACCAGTAACCAGCAGTTGATTGGTTAACCGCCGATGCTATAGCCGGCGGGAGAATTAAGGAGCTGCTATTGGCTGAGCTGTTTACAGCTCCAATATAAAAGGGCTGTCAGTTTAGAGCTTGCTTGCTTGCTCACCTCAGTTAATTGTTTGTAGTTAATAAAAGAACTGTTAATGGTTCTCCTGCATTGCCTCACTTCTTGCTATTGTTTTGCGAATACAACACTGGCGACGAGGATTTTGCAAATTAACTTTCCAAAAACCTGCTTGTTATGTATCTAATTTTGGAGGGAAAATTAAGCGGGAAAAAGCTTGATGATAATTGGCCAGGACCCTGGCCAAGAGACTATATAAGGAGAGCTGCTGTACATTTGCTGGATTCTCATTGTGAAATAAAGAGCTGTTGTTCACATAGACCTGGCTCCTGTCTCCTCACTCGCCCAACTTAACACTGGCGATGAAGGTGGGATCGAGGTAGACAGGTAGCACAAAAAGAGCTGTTAACCAATGAATCCAGCCAAGCGGACAAGTCTGGAAGAACCCAGCTCCTGTCTCCTCACTCACCCAACTTAACACTGCTTTTGGTTTGTGGTCCTTAATAGCCATGCTAAACCCTTGAATTAACAGAATATGCGTATTGTATTTTACTCTTAACAGATTGAGGCATAGTAATAGCAATCGTACTTAGACTTATATACCACTTCATAGTGCTTTACAGCACCCCCTGAGGGGTTTACAATATCAGCATATTGTCCCTAACTATCCTCATTTTACCAACCTTGGATAAAGCTGGTCACAACCAAACTCCTGTCAGTGGGTAGAATTAGCCTGTAATAACTGCCTTCTAACCATCACACCACCACGGCTCCTGTAGCACAGCTCCTTTAGTCAGGAGCTATAGGGTTGGCAACTGTTCTTGTGAGGTGAATGATGGAGGTAAATGTGAAAAGCAAAGGGCATGTCATCTCCACTTATTCAATGAAATAAATTCAGGACACAAGGCAACGTGATGAGTGAACGAGCAGGATGGGTTCAGCCTGTAGCTTCTCATTCCCCATTATATTGTTAGGGACAGCCATCTTGGAATCTCCTCACTGTGACCTTGGCTCATGGTTATTTTAAATGCTGTAAGTGCTTGAGAGTTTGTCCCAGTTTAACCCTAAACATATTTGCCCCACCCTAAAAAAAAATCCTGAAGAAAACCTCATTAAGGTGAAAAAGAAAATAAAAAAGAAAGAGAAAAACATTAGAAATGTTGATGTAGGATGGCAACTTTATCTCTCACCACCTCTATCCAGCCCGTTTCTGTCACTCTGAAGGAAGCAAATTCTTTTTTGTAAAGAGTTTTTGAAATCTCAAAAAAATAAATAAATCTCCAAACGGGAAAACTACTTATAGATACATACTTCAGTCATCAGAAAGATTTTATCTTCTTTTTTTTTTTACATTAGCATGTCTATTTCTCTATGAACAGTAAAGCTCTGATTGACTTGGTTATGCAAACTGAATCTGCAGAAAAGGAACCTGAAACAACATCCGTATCAACAAAGCACAAAGCAGTTTAATTTTCTAAGATTGTTGCAATTTGCCAGGAGTGACACTCTATAATGTCCCACTCCAATTCCATCTGACTGTGTCTGTGGGGAAAATAATCCACAACATCAATGCACATTTAATTGCCGTAGGGAAATAAAATTACGAAGTTTGGTAATCCTATAAAATTGCACTGTTATATAATAACTTTTTTAAAAAAAGCAAGTTCTGGAAGGTAAAATTACTATACCCCAGGGTCTCACCAAAGCTTTCAGAATATAGCAGTATAATCAAAAGGCAAGAAACAAAACCAATCCAACCCCTTGTACTTTGCAAGATGAGCAAAGAGGAATAGCAGGCAATTTCAGCCTAATGGCTATCAGTATAAAATAGAGGAGTAAATAGTCCAGCTGGGTTGAGGTGATTTGAAATCGCAGTGCTTGGAAACAAAAAAAATAAAAGGCTGGGAAGTGAACTACGAATGTGCATAAGTTTCAATGTTTGGTTTGTTGTCCCAACCGGGCAGCCCTGATCCTTCTCTGGCTAACCTGAAAGCTCATCCTGGATACTGAATCCCAAATTGGAAACTTTCTCTCTGGTGTGGGTAGGTCTGTCTGAAGCAGGATTCCTCTGTTGCTACCAAATCCAAATGCTTAAATCTTTAAAGCTTTATTAATGCAGTGAGATCAGTAATTACCTCATTAGGCAAAATAACGGTTCCATTTTAGCATAAACATGTCTATCAAGTGCCTTAGACCTGTGATGTAATTGTTATCGTAGATGCAGCCTGTTGGCGAACTTACACTATTATTTAATTAAATCCGGCTGCCTGTATATGTTGAAATTCTGGCAGATTCACTGCAGCTAGTTCTTCTCGGGTTTACAATAAAGCAGGCAATAGAAAAAAAAAACCCCAAATAATTACTTTGGTTTCTTGCTTAATCAGTAGAAAAGACACAGCAACTCCTGCAAAAATAATATACTTTTAGAAATAAATTCCACTTAACTATTATCTATACTGAATATTTGCCAGAGGTTTTGGCACTTCTTCTTTCCTTTTTAACATCTATATGACACCCATGTCATGGATGAGGTATCATCAGCATGCTGATGCTACCCCCTGGTGAATTAAGCAATACCATGAATTTCTTATCCTTGTGTCTGGAGCCTGGTATTGTCTGGATGGGGCACATTAGACATTCAGCTGAACCCTGGCAAGACCCAAGGACTTTGTTTTTTGAGGCCTACTGATTGAAGACTAGGCCATCTTTGGTGTTTGATGGGATTTCACTACCCTAGACAGATGCAATGTGCATTATTGGAGGTAACAGAGTTGGAAGGGACCTTGGAAGATTTCTAGTCCAACCCCCTGTTCAAGCAGGAAACCCTACACCATTTCAGACAAATGGCTGTCCAATTGCCTCCAGTGTTGGAACACCCACAATTTCTGGAGGCAAGTCACGGCATTGATTCACTGTCAGAAAATCCTTCTAGGATCACAACTTCTGCTCAAGGAGGACTTTGTCCAGATTTGGCTTGTGCATTACTTACATTCCTTTCTGGACTGGCAGGCCCAGCTTATAGTGACTCATGCTTTAGTCACTTCCAGGTTAGACTACCCCAAATGTCCTACATGGGGCTGCCCTTGAAGACTATCTAGAAGGTTTTGTTGGGAGAAAATGCAGCAGGGCAGGCTGCACTTTCTGAACACTTCTACGACAATTCATATAACACCACTGTTGTTGGTTTTTTTTTGCCAGTCTGCTTCCAGGACAATGGAAGGTGCTGATTTTAACCTTTAAAATGCTTCATGGCCTGGCATCAGGCTATTTGAGGGATTGCTTACATCAGCCCGCCCCATTAAATCTGGCAAAGAAAGCATGTTGAGGGTCTTTCAGCTAGGGATCTACATTTGGTGGAACTTCAAAACTAACGCAGTAGTTCTCTCACATACAACTATTCATTTAGTGACCACTACTACAGCACTGGAAAAATATGACTTACAACCAGTCCTCACACTTACAACCAATGCAGCATCCCAACGGTCATGTGATCAACATTTGATTGCTTGGCATCAGGCATGTATTTACAATGGTTGCAACATTTCGGGGTCATGTGATCGCCATTTATGACTTTCCCAGACGTCTTCTCGCAAGCAAAGTCAATGGGAAAAGTCAGCTTCACTTAAAAACTGCACGATTCACTTAACAACTTCAGTGATCTGCTTAACAACCATAGAATAAAGGCAGTGGTGGGATTCAAGAAATTTAACAACTGGTTGTCTGCCCTAATGATTTCTTCCAACTACCAGTTTGCCAGACTGCTCAGAAAGCTAACAACCAGTTCTCCCAAAGTGATGCGAACTGGCTGAATCCCACCACTGCATAAAGGTCATAAAATTGGGGCTTGACTCACTTTGCTTAACAATGGAAATTCTGGTCTCAATTCTCAAAGTAAGTAATGGATTACCTCTGTGGTGTATTTGTGTGTGTGTGTGTATGTGTGTGTGTGTATGTGCGCTTTTGTAATATCATGTTAGTCTAATTTTTTTTTCTTTTCAGTTTCAACTTCATGACTTCAATTTGGAAGCTGCAAAACACAAAAAATGAAAATCAGTATGATTTCCTAGGTAAAAAAATTAAAATAGTTCTCATTCATTTATTATCCAAGTTATTGGAATAAATAAGCTTGTAAGAGATATATAAACTACTTGTTTACAGCATTTGACTATCAGTATAGGTTTGATCATACTGTACTTGCCTAGTTCACACGACAAAGCCATCTGGATAGGAGGCAACTAGGACTTTATTCTTCAGCCAGCTTGTCGCGAACTCTGATGTTGGTTTACGGGTGAGAAAGAATGACAGGTGCAAGCAGGCTTTCTTGACTAAGAGAGGATCAAAATTGGGTTTCTCTACTCTTAGCCCAAAAGGTCAATTGCCACTCCTCTTATCAACCATGATAGTTTAAGGGTTGTAAGTAATCTAAGCTAGGATAATATATAAGCTAATATAATAAAAAGTCTTTCCCCCCAAGAATGCTAAAAAAAATGATGTACTAAAAAAAAATGATGTGAAATGTAGGCACTAGACCTCTTCAAGAAGTTTCCATATCAAACTTATTGCTTATGTTGGCATTTTATATTGCCTCAGTATTGAACACAAAGCTGTATTAATATCCATTTTTGCATTGTTAACATTTCCAAATGTTACAGTCAATACTACAAGTTTGCACTTTGTCATGGTTTTCATTTTTCTCCTTTTTCTCCTTCTGAATATTTTCCAGTTCAAGATACCCAGAAGTTTATAGTTTCTATTTCAGATAATTATCATGACCAATAATCAGTATTTGGGTGTTGGGAAAGTCTGGTGTACATTAAGCACACAGGTAAACACTGATAAAAACTATGTTGTTAGTCCCTTAATTAGATTTGTTTCTAGCAGTCTTGCACTAAGGTGTAAAATGCACAAATAAAACTTTAGAAAAACAAGGGCAGTATTGAGGGAATATATCATCATATGTATTTAGTAGTGTGGAAAAACAAAAATAATCTTGATGTAAGTATTTTCATATTTCCATAAAGGTGTGTTTTTATAGCATTTTCAATGCAAAGATATGCTTTGTAGGATACATTTTCTTGGCAAGGTTTTTCAGAAGTGGTTTGCCAGTGCCTCCTTCCTAGGGCTGAGAGAAAGTGACTGGCTTTGTGTCCAGGGTAGGACTAGAACTCAGGGTCTGCCAGTTTCTAGCCTGATTTAATCACTACACTACTCTGTCTCTCAGAAAACTGCAGTAAACAGTGTAAATGCATGATGCCGGGCAGCTGACAACAGTTTAAAAACACCATAAAAACATATGATAGTAAAACACACAAACACAATTAAAAAAACACCATCAACATAAATATAAATTTAAATATAATTTTAATAAACAAATAGATAAAATAAAAACACAGCCTTTGCACTGGGTCTGCCACACATCTGGATTTGCAAGCTGGGTGACCCCAACCAGTAATATAGTTAGATAAAACTGAAGGCACTTGACTTCTTAGGAAAATCATTATTGGTAGAATGACTTAGCATGTTTTTGACCTCAGTATCTTCCTGAAGCTGAAAGGAAAAGGAAAAGTGTTAGCCAAAAAGAAGGAATAATACAATTTCATTTCATTTATTAAATTTCTATACCGCCCTTCTCTCGAAGGACTCAGGGTGGTTTACAGCCAACATAAAACAATATTTATAAACAAACTTAAAAAACAGTATAAAAATCTAATTCAATTTGGCTAGTACCAATTAAAAATTATGCTAAAAAAACAGTGATAAACCCTCATATAAAACAATAGTATCTTAGGCCAACCCTGCACGGTGAAATAAAAAAGTCTTGAGCTCGCGACGGAAGGTCCGGAGGTCGGATAGTAGTCTTAACCCCAGAGGAAGCTCGTTCCAGAGGGTGGGTGCCCCCACAGAGAAGGCTCTCCCCCTGGGGGTCGCCAGCCGGCATTGTTTGGCTGACGGCACCCTGAGGAGACCCTCTCTGTGGGAGCGCACAGGTCGTTGGGAGCCTATCGGTGGCAGCAGGTGGTCCCATAAATAACCCGGTCCTGTGCCATGGAGCGCTTTAAAGGTGGTTACCAACACCTTGAATTGCACCCGGAAGACCACAGGCAACCAGTGCAGCCTGCGCAGGAGAGGTGTTATATGGGAGCCCTGAGTAGCTCCCTCTATCACCCACGCAGCTGCATTCTGGACCAGTTGGAGCCTTCGGGTGCCCTTCAAGGGGAGCCCCATGTAGAGGGTGTTACAGTAGTACAATCAGATTGCAACTTCCAAATTTTTGCTTCTATGGGGAGAACAACACAGATAGATGTGACTATGGAAAATAAAATGAAATGTTTTTTAACCTATGTATAGTAGACAGTTTCATGGCAGATACATCAATCAAGTCAAATGTTGTCTTGGATAAGCAGAGGGCATATTTATTAATAGTCTGCATTAGGCATTTGTCTACTTGTTAGGATATTGGCAGAGTTGATGAGAGCCAGGTTAAGTCTAAATAACAACAATTTTAGTGTCTACCCTAAAGATGGATAGTTCCTTCATTTAGGAACTGCAGACTAGTTTGCATAAACCAGAGTCTGACAGTCAACTAACTTCTTACAATTTACCAATAGGTCATTCCTATTATGTATTGCATAGTTAAACTGGCATGAAATCTTCTAGAAGCACAGAAGTAGCCTTGCATTTTCTCTATAATACTTTAGCTGTCATTAAAAGTCTTAAAGACACTAACTAATTTTACAAACTGTTTTCATCACCAGATAAATCATCGAAGGATAAGAACATACGGGAAGCCCGATTTCCAGGCAAATAACTTATTCATAAGTGTTCCTAATTCAAACTCTTTGTCCATGAATATTCATGGATTATGCCTGTGTAACTGGATATTGTAAAGAAATCTAGGTTAATTACAACAGAAGCTCCGTTGGCACTTGCACAGTGAGTGTTGGGAACAAGTTGGAAAGCCTTCACATAGTCCCAGCTGTAAGTGCTTCATGCATTTTGAACAGTACGCAGAGGTCAGAAAAACAAATATGTGGCAACGCTTAGATGGATGCTGGTAGCTGGCATCTCTCCAGCTGATTTGGGAAATTCACATCCTTATGCCATAAATAATTTTACAGGGGACTGGATAATAGGCACTTTTGTGTAGACAGTTCCAGCCCCAAGAGGATCAAGGGCGCCTCTGAGCTGTTTGCCACCAGAGGCTTTCCCAGCGGCCTTGGCTTGACTCCATTGACTTTGGCCCTAGGTACAGAAACCCTCTGCAAGTAGAGGCTGGCACTCTGAAGATTCATTGACCCAACATTCTTAACCAGAGGCAGAGCCACACAATTAGCAAAGGAAATGCTCTAATCAGTTTCCCATCTGTTCTCAATTCTGATAGGAACTCTTGTTTCTCTTGCGGGTGACGGTTCTATGTCTTTGGCACTGCTTTCTCCTGGAACTAAACTACAAGACCTCTCCATAGTGATTTGAGCTCCCATGGACTCAAATCTGCCCTGACAATCTGTGCTGGAAACTTCCAATAGATTGTTTGAAAAAGATCCCTCCTGCACTGCCTTCACAAAAAATATATATATATATATATTTTGTGTATATTTTGAAGATGTTGTATATACTGTAGGTGAGAGTTTATTTTGTGTAGTGGTGAAGGTAACAGGCTAGAAACTGGGATACTGAGAGTTCTACTCCATGAAGCCAGCTGGTTGACCTTGGGCCAATCACTTTCTATGAGCTCCCGGATTCAGGTAATAGCAAGCCATTTTTTTTAATTTTATTTTGTCACAGCAGTATACATAAACATCAACATAAAACAACAACACATCATATAAACATATATATAAGCAAAAGTATGCAACAACTATATTAATTTGATATAATGAAAGGGAACAATAGGACAGGAACGGTAGGCACTTTTGTGCTCTTATGCACGCCCCTTATAGTCCTCTTAGGAATGGGGTGAGGTCAATAGTAGACAGTTTTTTGTTGAAGATTTTGGGATTTTGAGAAGAGACCACAGAGTCAGGTAGTGTGTTCCAAGTGTTAACAACTCTGTTACAGAAGTCATATTTTCTGCAATCAAGATTGAAGCGGTTAACATTAAGTTTGAATCTATTGTTTGCTCTTGTATTATTGCGATTGAAGCTGAAGTTGTCTTCAACAGGAAGGACATTGCAATAGATGATTCTATGTGTTAAACACAGGTCCTGTTGAAGGCGGCGGAGTTCTAAATTTTCTAATCCCAGGATTTCAAGTCTGGTGGTATAAGGTATTTTGTTGTTTTCAGATGAGCAGGGGAACTCTTCTTGTAAAATATTTCTGGACGCATTCAATTGTATTAATGTGTGAGATGTGGTATGGGTTCCAGACAGGTGAGCTGTATTGAAGAATAGGTCTAGCAAATGTTTTGTATGCTCTGGTTAGTAGTGTAGAGATTTTGGAAAAGAAGCTATGCAAAATTAGGTTTACAACTCTTAGAGCCTTTTTTGCTATGTAGTTGCAGTGGGCTTTGGCACTTAGATCATTTGATATGAAAACTCCAAGGTCTTTAACAGGGTGGGGGTCATCTGCAAGGTAATGTCCATCAAGTTTGTACTTAGTGTTTGGGTTCTTTTTTCCAATATGTAAGACTGAGCATTTGTTGGTTGAGATTTGGAGTTGCCAAGTTTTAGACCAATCGGATACAAAGTCAAGGTCTTTTTGAAGGGTAGAAGTATTGTTGGTGGTGTTAAATAGTTTGACATCGTCAGCAAAGATTTCTAAAAATCTTCCTTAAATAACTACAGGGATTTGTTCAAGATGCCACAAGGAGTCAATATTGATCTGAAGGGACACACACACACAAATCTTGTAGGCAGTGGATGTTCTGTTTTCTGTCTCTGCATCTTTGTGTATAACGTTGTCTATGTATCTGTCTCTCAATCCATAGTTTACACAACCACATATCTTCATGCATAATAATAAGATATAACATACCTATATCTATTCATTTTTTTTTTAAAAAATCCAGCCTTCTTTTGAAGTCTTTGGAGGAAGAGAGACACATATTATGGGCAATTTAGAAAGTTTGTTCCAACAATCCATAGAATTGGATTGCCAAACCTTAAATTATCACAAAAGCTTTACTATTTTTTAAACTTTTCTCATGTTCTAGGTGTTGAAGATCAGTTCAGATTTGTGCTGCTAGCAAAAGTAGTGCAAATTGTTAAGCAACATTTGGCAAATCCATTAATGGTTATAAATAAAACATGCTGCATCAAAGTTATTAATAACTGATCAAGCCTAAGCAAAAGTCTATAGCCTCATGGGAGTGCAAATGCTCTGGAAATATGTGCAGATGGGGAAATATTGTCATTAACCATGTTAGATGGGAGAAAACTGCTGGGACCAGCTGTCTTTCATGGTCATAAGACCTTTGCAATTCAGTTCACATTGCTGTCATGCTAGATATGGATGATGTCATACAAATTAAGGAACGAGATTTACAGGAATAACAATGGAATCACCTTTGACAGATGGTTCCACTAGAAGTTCTCTGTATACAAGAAATAGTTTATGACAAAATTATAACACGGAGAGAACATTTTTATCTCATCCATACTGTGGGAGCTATAGGCACAACACAATAACATTATTGGGTAAAATACATTTAAATATACGGATCTCTGGTTTCTGGGAATTGTAATTCATATATATATATGAATTTAAGGTGTGTTGATTAGAAGCGTGAAGATATGAGGTCACATTTTCCATCAATATCTACAAGCAAAATTGTTAAATTTGGAATATGTTTCTGAAGATTATGTTTAGTCTATTGCATATGTAAGTAGTTTTAGCCTATTATTCAGTGGTGAAATCTGGGGGTTTTTTGCCACCGATTCTGTGGGCATGCATGATTTGGTGTTGGTCATGTGACTGGGTGGGCGTGGCCAACTTTTTTCCCTACTTTTTAAAGCATTTTTAACTAGTAAAAAAAGTTCTGATGATCAGCACCTGACCAGCCCAGAAGATTGCCCGCCTTTCTACCTCGGTCTGGGAGATGACGGAGGGGGCAAAGCACTCAGTTGCTCCCCCTTCCTGCTGCAGATTTTCATGCCTTGCTTCACATGCTGGGGATTGTTGCACTCATCTTCTTCTTTCTCCTCCTCTCCGTCTTCCAAATGAAAAAGAAATGCGCGCTTGCACCTGGCATTTTTCCATTTGTAGGAAGCTTTTGTACCTGTGAAGGCAAATTTGGCTTCCTGCGTTTCTCGCTAAAAATCACACCAGTACTGCTGTGTGCCCAGGTTTTGTGTATGTGTGTGTCTTTGCTCCTGATCTTTCATAGCAGCCCGTGCCCGACGTCCCGTCCTGGTCAGCTGAACCAGAGTTGGGGAATTCACCTCTTCTGGCCTTGCCTGGGCCAGGCTGGCCAAAGCCGCCCCCAGATTGTGCTCCTTGAGTGGTGGGTCCACTTGGGGGAGCCACTTTGGGGGTCTCATGGCATGATGGCCGATTTCCGCTGCTCTTAATGGCCCCGGAGCGGATCCAGGTGCTGCCATTCCGAGCCTGTGTGTGTGTGTCTTTGCTCCTGTTCTTTTGCAGCAGCCCATGCCTGACATCCTGTCCCTGGCCACTCATCTTAAAGGTGCCTCGCCCTGCTCCCACCACCCCAGAAAGGGAGCAGACCCCTCAGCTGTTCCGGCCGCCATGGAGAGCCTCGATTGGCTTGCCTGGGAGGTGAAACAGGTGAGGTGGTGGTTGCCCCCAGCAGGCTCAGATTGGCAGTGCCCAGATCTGCTCTGGGGCCTTTAAGAGCACCGGAAATCAGCCATCATGCTGCACGACCTCCAAGGCAGCTCCCCTGAATGGACCCACCACCCAAGGAATTATGCAAGTAGTGTTTTTAAACAGTAACTTTCATGGCAGGTTGCTCTTGAAGGTGAGGGCAGTTTCAGGAAAAGCTTAGAGATATCCTGCTATATTAAGAACCCACTCCCTAAAAATTATCCCACTATAACTAAGGTATCTTAGATATATCTGTCTAAAAGAGCTCTTTCAATCCCATCTATTGTGAGCCATTCTATTGTGAGCCTGAATGGACCCACCACCCAAGGAGCATGATCTGGAGGAGGCTTTGGCCAGCCCAGCCCAGGCAAGGCCAGAAAGGGTGAATTCCCCAACTCCGGTTTAGCTGGCCAGGGATGGGATGTTGGGCACATGCTACTGTGAAAGACCAAGAGCAAAGACACACACACACACACACACAAAACCTGTGCGCACAAAGGTACTGGTGAGTTTTTTAGCAACCAGTGCAGGAAGCCAGACTTACCTTCACAGGTACGAAAGCTTCCTACAAATGGAAAAACACCAGGAGCACTTCTTTTTGCACTTGCTCCTGGCGTTTTTCCATTTGGAAGATGGAGAGGAGGAGGAAGAAGAAGATGAGTGCAACAATCCCCAGCGAGTGAAGCAAGGGGTGAAAATCCACAGCAGGAAGCTCGGGGTGAGTGAAAAGGGGGAGCATCTGAGCGCTTTGTTTCTCTGAAACCGGTAGTAATAAAATGCTTAAAAAGTTTTTTTTAAAAAAGTTCCGACGATTGTGTGTCACTCAGCTGATCATCAAAACTTTTTTAAAAAAATTTTTTACTACTGGCTCGGGCGAACCGTCCCAAGCCGGTAACATTTCACCCCTGCTATTATTGTTATTGCTTTATCTTTTCATGTAGCATAATGTAACTTTATTGATCATTACTAGAGTGTTCACTTAGGGGTAGCTCCCACCAAAATACTGGGAAGAGGACTCAATCTTTCTTCCCTAAATGACAGAGGAGTGTGTCTATTTACATAAAATGTATGTTTTCTCATTTGCGTGTACTGAGGTAAGTATAAAAGTAATTACTGTACTTCAGATGCAGTTTACAGGAAAAGCTGTTACTACATGGCCCTGGTACCAGGTGAAGCTATAGTCCAGGATAACATTAAGGGGTCCAGCTTTCCTTTCTTAAGTTCTTTAAATCAGCTTTTGGCCGCTTTTCAATTACTGCACTAGAATTATGCAAGTAGTGTTTTAAACAGTAACTTTCATGGCAGGTTGCTCTTGAAGGTGAGGGCAGTTTCAGGAAAAGCTTAGAGATATCCTGCTATATTAAGAACCCACTCCCTAAAAATTATCCCACTATAACTAAGGTATCTTAGATATATCTGTCTAAAAGAGCTCTTTCAATCCCATCTATTGTGAGCCATTCTAATATCCAGAAAACGGAATAGAAGAGCCAGACCACATGATTACAATGAAAGATTTAATCAGCTGGGGATTTATATTTAAGAAAAGGAATCGCCTCATGATGCCTGGTAGGTACTCATAAACTGATCAGTGATGGAACAACCTGATTTACTGAGGAATATATCCATTCTTTTTCAGCCTACAAAAATTGTCTGCTGGCATGGATAAGCAGCAGGCTTTAAGAAAATCAGAAAGCAGTGATTTTTCATGGTATTAGGTCTGCATGCTTAACCAACAGAGCTTCTTTTTACTCTATAAATGGCAATCAAGCCAATAGCTTTTGAAAATTGATCGTTGTTGATATTTTAATACAAGGATGGATGGATGGATGGAAGGAAGGAAGGGAAGAGGGAGGGAGGGAGGAAGGAAAGAAGGAAGGAAAGAAAGAGAAAGAGAAAGAGGGAGGGAGGGAGGGAGGGAGGAAGGAAGGAAGGAAGCTGTTATTAACAGAAAGTGATTTTCAGTGCATTTTATTATGAACCTGGCTAAATTAACACATTACTTTCCTTTGAAACCAGTAGAACCAAGGTTTCCTTTATATTAAAGTTGCCTTAGCATTTGTTTTTTCTGTATAGAAAGGTGTTAGGTAAGAGGAAATTGTTTATAGGAGTAATGATCCTCACAGTTCATGGAAGCCATGTAAAAAGTTGGAATGCTTCTTATCTCAGATGAAGGGAAAATATTAATAGAATGAGGATAGATTAGCCCTGTCTATCAGGAGAGCAGCAAAATCACAGCCTCCTTTTTCTCCTCCTCCTCCTCCTCCTCCTCCTCCTCCTCCTCCTCCTCCTTCTTCTTCTTCTTTTTTGAGCTGGAATATTTCAGCATACCAAAAGCTAGGAACTCACAGCGGGAGAATAAGATCACTGTTCTTACCCTGTTTATGAACTTCTCTAAGACATTTGCCTGTCCATTCCGTGTGGGAGACTGAAAGCTGAGCTAAACGGATCATTGATCTAACCCAGCATGGCAATTTTCATGGCCTTAAAGTAGAAATGCCTTGCAGCTTCAGAATGCATTTCACTGAGAATACGCTTTTTGGAGGTAAGGAGAGATTTATCCATAGGAAGTGTTATCCCATCCAACATTTTTCTCCATGACTAATAAAAATATACTATGGTTTGGCAATAAAAGCCAGTATGACTTTCAACAAAGGCG
The DNA here is from genome assembly GCF_028640845.1 of Ahaetulla prasina. NCBI lineage: Eukaryota > Metazoa > Chordata > Lepidosauria > Squamata > Colubridae > Ahaetulla > Ahaetulla prasina. The sequence goes on from NC_080539.1 coordinate 161,861,090, forward strand.
TTCAAGAGAAATTAGCATTCTTTGATACACACGGTGTGCTCACGCCATTGCATGGCTCCAGATGTAACTAATTTCTCTTTCAAATGGAGAAATATAATGGAACTCATGTTTGTTTTGGGGAAATGTCATAAAGAACAGCTTGCATATTATTATCCTCTTTCAGCATCAATGATTTATGTGATGGAAGTCAGAGGCATGTTAAGAAACACCAAGTCCAGGAGTTAAATCAAATATGAGAACTCGAGTACCAGGCAGCATTTTGCTACTGTAATTGTTTGGGGAATATTTTTAAAATATAGTACTACCAAGGAAATGAAGACAAAATGGGTTTGCCTGATGATGAACCTTAGCTTAATTTCCTTGGTCTGTTAAAAGTGCTTATAAACGCAATGATGCTAAAGTCACCTGCAGAGTTGAAATAATGCCACATGAGTTTGAGAACATTTCTCCTTAATACCCAAAGAGAAAGACAAATTAAGGATAAAGTTAAAAACAAATGTCACACTATCATGGGTGACATGTCAAGCGGTTGTTGCTTTGAAGCTGAGATGAATAAATTTTGTTTGATTCCAGGATCCAAAATGTATACTTATATTCATGCTAGACTCCTGTAAATTCTACTCTTTGGCTGAATGAAAAACAAAACAAAACCCCCAGTATTTTTTCTTTTTCCTCTGAACTGGATAAACCTTCAAATTTATTATTTATTTATTTTATTAGATTTCTAGACCGCCCTTCTCCCGAAGGACTCAGGGCGGTGTACAGCCAAGATAAAAATAAACAATGTACAATTAAAAGTAAATTAAAAAACTTATTATACAATTTGGCCGAAAGATTAAAATATTTAAAAATCTAAAAACCCCAATTTAAAACTTAAATAGAATTTAAATTCGAAATCTAGACAATTTAAGAATGTCCAATAGACTGGGAAGAGATAATAAAGAAAGGAAGTGGGAGTGGGAGGAGAGGAGTCAAAAGGAAAAGAGACATTGTGTATGTATGTATGTATGTGTATGTGTGTGTGTGTGTGTGTGTGTATATATATATATATATATATATATATATATATATATATATATATATATATATATATATATATATATATATATATATATATATATATAGGTCTTTGGTTGTTCGGTTTTCTCCGTGTAAAATTGGAAGTGTCTTGGCGACGTTTCGAAGTCTCATTCGTCATCTTCAGGCTTCAGCTTCGTGCTTCTGGGAGCAATGTGTGATCGCAGCTGTTTCTTCCTTTTAACTGCTAGTGGGGTTTGAACTGATTGGGTGGGAGCTTGGCTGTGCTCTGATTGGATGGGGTTTTCTGTGCTCTGATTGGCTGGGGGTGTGTCCTGTGTTGGTGGGGGCTTGGTTGTGCTCAGTCTAATCTGTGCTGCAGGGGGATTTGAGCTGGTGAGCTGCACTGCTGCTGTTTGGCTTCGTGTTCGTGGTCGTGCTACATCTTCGTAGTGGGTGTCAGTCTGCTGCATGTATGGATTGGAGGGGTTTGAAGTGGCTAATGTTGCAGCTGCGGTCTGGCTTCTGGTCCTTGGTCGTGCTTCCTGATCAGTGTGGGTTTGGGTGTGCTTTCTGGGTGGATGTGTGGTGGTGACATCCTGTGTGGACCTCGTGAGTGTGGGTCTGGTGTCATTCCTCGTGTTAGGGACACGTTTGTCAATAAGGGCAGGTTTCCAAATGGCTGGTAGGCGGGAGGTATCATCTCGTTTGTTCATGCTGTGTGGGCGTTTTTCTATCTCGATGGCTTCTCTGATTATTCTGTTGTTAAAGTGTTCAGTTTTGGCGATAGTTCTGGTCTTTTTAAAGTCAATATCGTGTCCTGTGACTTTAAAGTGTTGGACCAGGGAAGAAGTTGGTTCCTCTTTTTTGAATGAGTTCTTGTGTTCTTCAATGCGTGCACTTATTCTTCTGTTGGTTTGTCCAATGTATGTGGTGGGGCAGGCGGTGCATGGGATTTCATATACTCCTTGATTTTCTAACTCAATTTTGTCTTTGGGGTTTCTTAGGATGGTGGATATTTTTGGTTTGTGCAGAATGCTGTCTTGATGTTATGTTTGTGGAGGATCTTGCTGATTCTGTCTGTGGTGCCTTTTATATATGGGAGGAGGGCTGTGCCATTTTCTTGCTCTCTGTCTTGGGTTTTAGTGGGGGGTTCTTTTTGGATTAGTTTGGTAATCTTATTTCTCTGGAATCCATTGGATGTTAGTACGTTTGTGAGAGTGTGTAGTTCGGTTTTAGGTGTTGTTCGTCAGCTAAGCATTTTGTTCTAGAGATGAGTGTCTTGGCTACGGAGTTGATCTGTGCTGGGTGGTGGTGTGAGAGTGCATGCAGATAGCGGTTTGTGTGTGTTTTCTTCTGGTAGATGGTGTGTCCTAGGGAGCCATTGGGTTTCTTGTAGACTAAGACATCTAGGAAGGAAGTTGGTTTTTAACTTCTGTTTCCATGGTGAACTGTATTTTGGGGTGTAGGCTATTGAGGTGTGTGAGGAAGTTTTCAAGTTTTTCTTTCCCGTGTGGCCAGATTATGAAGGTGTCGTCTACGTATCTGAGCCAGAGTTTGGGTTTGTGATCAGATTTTTCTAGTGCTTGGGTTTCAAAGTGTTCCATGTAGAGGTTGGCAATGACAGGTGAGAGGGTGATCCCATGGGTGCGCCTTCTATTTGTTTGTATTTTTGTCCGTTATAGATGAAGTATGTGTTGGATAGGCAGTGGTTGGTCAGATCTAGTATGTGCTTGGGGGGGTTATATTTGTTTTGGATAGCTGTCAAGGCTTCTTTGATTGGCACTTGGGTGAAGAGGATATGACATCAAAGCTCACGAGTAGGTCGCTGGGCTGTAAGTTTTGTTTCTTTATGATCTCTATGAACTGGAATGAGTTTTTACGTGTGAGGCGATGGATTCTGCATAGGGCTGTAGTTGTTTGGCGAGAAATTTGGCTAGGTTTTGTAGAGGTGAGCCTATGGAGCTGACTATGGGTCTGAGTGGGGGTTCCTTCTTTGTGTATCTTGGGAGGCCGTGAGCTTAGGGCATCTGGATGATTTCTCTCTGGGAATGATTCTTTGTTGGATTTCTTCGCTGATGGGGAGGCTTTTATTTTGGATCTAGTGGTTTTTCTAGGTAGGTGGTGGGGTCTGTTTTAGGGGCTTGTATGCAGGGTCTTGGAGTAGGTTGGTTAATTTGGTTTGGTAGTCAGATGTGTTCATAACCACCGTGGCGTTGCCCTTGTCTGCTGGTAGGATTATTATGCTGGTATCTTTTTTCAGGTTAAGTAGTGCTGTCTGTTCCTCTTTGGGTAAGTTGCTTTTGGGTGGCTTGCTGCTGCAGAGGATGTTGGTGATTTCGAGTCTGATTTTGTTAGCGTCATCGGGGTTGATTTTGGTCAGGCTGGTTTCAACTCCGCATATAATGGTCTCAGTGGGGATGTATTTGGGAGTGACTGCAAAGTTGAATCCTTTGGAAAGGACATCGGTTTCAGCTTTGGTGAGGATCCTATCTGAGATGTTATGCACTGTTTGTTTCATGTGTTGCTGTGAGGGTGGAGGGGTTTGTTTCTGGCGTTCTTGTAGTCTTGAGTTTGTTGGTGTGCGTGTCTGTCTTGAGGGTGGTCTGTGTTTCGCCTCCAGACGGCAAGTTGTTTTGGATTTGTCCCAAAGTGCCGGGTGCATCTTGTTGCTGAGTTTGAGGTGAAGTGTGAGGAGATCTTTGTTGATTTGATCTAGGAGGAATCTTTTTGTGTGAAGTTCATTTCTGATTAAGGCCAATTCTGTTCTTTTTAGGATGCGTTTGGTGGCTGCAGAGTTGGAGTGGAATTTCAATTGGAAGCATTTGGGGATTAAATTTTCATCGCGGCAGTTTCGTAGGAATGCGAGGTCACATAAAATGGAAGCTCTTTGGACTTCTAGTTTTTCATAGGTCCTGGTCAGATGGTGGATTTCCTCCCCGTAGAGGTGCAATATTTGTTTTCTGAGGTTTTCACGGGTGTTTGTATATAGGTCTTTGGTTGTTCGGGTTTTCTCCGTGTAAAATTGGAAGTGTCTTGGCGACGTTTCGAAGTCTCATTCGTCATCTTCAGGCTTCAGCTTCGTGCTTCTGGGAGCAATGTGTGATCGCAGCTGTTTCTTCCTTTTAACTGCTAGTGGGGTTTGAACTGATTGGGTGGGAGCTTGGCTGTGCTCTGATTGGATGGGGTTTTCTGTGCTCTGATTGGCTGGGGTGTGTCCTGTGTTGGTGGGGGCTTGGTTGTGCTCAGTCTAATCTGTGCTGCAGGGGGATTTGAGCTGGTGAGCTGCACTGCTGCTGTTTGGCTTCGTGTTCGTGGTCGTGCTACATCTTCGTAGTGGGTGTCAGTCTGCTGCATGTATGGATTGGAGGGGTTTGAAGTGGCTAATGTTGCAGCTGCGGTCTGGCTTCTGGTCCTTGGTCGTGCTTCCTGATCAGTGTGGGTTTGGGTGTGCTTTCTGGGTGGATGTGTGGTGGTGACATCCTGTGTGGACCTCGTGAGTGTGGGTCTGGTGTCATTCCTCGTGTTAGGGACACGTTTGTCAATAAGGGCAGGTTTCAAATGGCTGGTAGGCGGAGGTATCATCTCGTTTGTTCATGCTGTGTGGGCGTTTTTCTATCTCGATGGCTTCTCTGATTATTCTGTTGTTAAAGTGTTCAGTTTTGGCGATAGTTCTGGTCTTTTTAAAGTCAATATCGTGTCCTGTGACTTTAAAGTGTTGGACCAGGGAAGAAGTTGGTTCCTCTTTTTTGAATGAGTTCTTGTGTTCTTCAATGCGTGCACTTATTCTTCTGTTGGTTTGTCCAATGTATGTGGTGGGGCAGGCGGTGCAGGGGATTTCATATACTCCTTGATTTTCTAACTGAATTTTGTCTTTGGGTTTTCTTAGGATGGTGGATATTTTTGGTTTCTGCAGAATGCTGTCTTGATGTTATGTTTGTGGAGGATCTTGCTGATTCTGTCTGTGGTGCCTTTTATATATGGGAGGAGGGCTGTGCCATTTTCTTGCTCTCTGTCTTGGGTTTTAGTGGGGGTTCTTTTGGATTAGTTTGGTAATCTTATTTCTCTGGAATCCATTGGATGTTAGTACGTTTGTGAGAGTGTGTAGTTCGGTTTTAGGTGTTGTTCGTCAGCTAAGCATTTTGTTCTAGAGATGAGTGTCTTGGCTACGGAGTTGATCTGTGCTGGGTGGTGGTGTGAGAGTGCATGCAGATAGCGGTTTGTGTGTGTTTTCTTCTGGTAGATGGTGTGTCCTAGGGAGCCATTGGGTTTCTTGTAGACTAAGACATCTAGGAAGGAAGTTGGTTGTTAACTTCTGTTTCCATGGTGAACTGTATTTTGGGGTGTAGGCTATTGAGGTGTGTGAGGAAGTTTTCAAGTTTTTCTTTCCCGTGTGGCCAGATTATGAAGGTGTCGTCTCGTATCTGAGCCAGAGTTTGGGTTTGTGATCAGATTTTTCTAGTGCTTGGGTTTCAAAGTGTTCCATGTAGAGGTTGGCAATGACAGGTGAGAGGGTGATCCCATGGGTGCGCCTTCTATTTGTTTGTATTTTTGTCCGTTATAGATGAAGTATGTGTTGGATAGGCAGTGGTTGGTCAGATCTAGTATGTGCTTGGGGGTTATATTTGTTTTGGATAGCTGTCAAGGCTTCTTTGATTGGCACTTGGGTGAAGAGGATATGACATCAAAGCTCACGAGTAGGTCGCTGGGCTGTAAGTTTTGTTTCTTTATGATCTCTATGAACTGGAATGAGTTTTTACGTGTGAGGCGATGGATTCTGCATAGGGCTGTAGTTGTTTGGCGAGAAATTTGGCTAGGTTTTGTAGAGGTGAGCCTATGGAGCTGACTATGGGTCTGAGTGGGGGTTCCTTCTTTGTGTATCTTGGGAGGCCGTAGAGCTTAGGGCATCTGGATGATTTCTCTCTGGGAATGATTCTTTGTTGGATTTCTTCGCTGATGGGGGAGGCCTTTATTTTGGATCTAGTGGTGTTTTCTAGGTTGGTGGTGGGGTTTGGTTTTAGGGGCTTGTATGCAGGGTCTTGGAGTAGGTTGGTTAATTTGGTTTGGTAGTCAGATGTGTTCATAACCACCGTGGCGTTGCCCTTGTCTGCTGGTAGGATTATTATGCTGGTATCTTTTTTCAGGTTAAGTAGTGCTGTCTGTTCCTCTTTGGGTAAGTTGCTTTTGGGTGGCTTGCTGCTGCAGAGGATGTTGGTGATTTCGAGTCTGATTTTGTTAGCGTCATCGGGGTTGATTTTGGTCAGGCTGGTTTCAACTCCGCATATAATGGTCTCAGTGGGGATGTATTTGGGAGTGACTGCAAAGTTGAATCCTTTGGAAAGGACATCGGTTTCAGCTTTGGTGAGGATCCTATCTGAGATGTTATGCACTGTTTGTTTCATGTGTTGCTGTGAGGGTGGAGGGGTTTGTTTCTGGCGTTCTTGTAGTCTTGAGTTTGTTGGTGTGCGTGTCTGTCTTGAGGGTGGTCTGTGTTTGGCTCTCAGGCGGCAAGTTGTTTGGATTTGTCCCAAAGTGCTGGGTGCATCTTGTTGCTGAGTTTGAGGTGAAGTGTGAGGAGATCTTTGTTGATTTGATCTAGGAGGAATCTTTTTGTGTGAAGTTCATTTCTGATTAAGGCCAATTCTGTTCTTTTTAGGATGCGTTTGGTGGCTGCAGAGTTGGAGTGGAATTTCAATTGGAAGCATTTGGGGATTAAATTTTCATCGCGGCAGTTTCGTAGGAATGCGAGGTCACATAAAATGGAAGCTCTTTGGACTTCTAGTTTTTCATAGGTCCTGGTCAGATGGTGGATTTCCTCCCCGTAGAGGTGCAATATTTGTTTTCTGAGGTTTTCACGGGTGTTTGTATATAGGTCTTTGGTTGTTCGGGTTTTCTCCCGTGTAAAATTGGAAGTGTCTTGGCGACGTTTCGACGAAGTCTCATTCGTCATCTTCAGGCTTCAGCTGGGAGCAATGTGTGATCGCAGCTCAACTGCTAGTGGGGTTTGAACTGATTGGGTGGGAGTTTGGCTGTGCTCTGATTGGATGGGGTTTTCTGTGCTCTGATTGGCTGGGGTGTGTCCTGTGTTGGTGGGGGCTTGGTTGTGCTCAGTCTAATCTGTGCTGCAGGGGGATTTGAGCTGGTGAGCTGCACTGCTGCTGTTTGGCTTCGTGTTCGTGGTCGTGCTACATCTTCGTAGTGGGTGTCAGTCTGCTGCATGTATGGATTGGAGGGGTTTGAAGTGGCTAATGTTGCAGCTGCGGTCTGGCTTCTGGTCCTTGGTCGTGCTTCCTGATCAGTGTGGGTTTGGGTGTGCTTTCTGGGTGGATGTGTGGTGGTGACATCCTGTGTGGACCTCGTGAGTGTGGGTCTGGTGTCATTCCTCGTGTTAGGGACACGTTTGTCAATAAGGGCAGGTTTCAAATGGCTGGTAGGCGGAGGTATCATCTCGTTTGTTCATGCTGTGTGGGCGTTTTCTATCTCGATGGCTTCTCTGATTATTCTGTTGTTAAAGTGTTCAGTTTTGGCGATAGTTCTGGTCTTTTTAAAGTCAATATCGTGTCCTGTGACTTTAAAGTGTTGGACCAGGAAGAAGTTGGTTCCTCTTTTTGAATGAGTTCTTGTGTTCTTCAATCGTGCACTTATTCTTCTGTTGGTTTGTCCAATGTATGTGGTGGGGCAGGCGGTGCATGGGATTTCATATACTCCTTGATTTTCTAACTCAATTTTGTCTTTGGGGTTTCTTAGGATGGTGGATATTTTTGGTTTGTGCAGAATGCTGTCTTGATGTTATGTTTGTGGAGGATCTTGCAGATTCTGTCTGTGGTGCCTTTTATATATGGGAGGAGGGCTGTGCCATTTTCTTGCTCTCTGTCTTGGGTTTTAGTGGGGGTTCTTTTGGATTAGTTTGGTAATCTTATTTCTCTGGAATCCATTGGATGTTAGTACGTTTGTGAGAGTGTGTAGTTCGGTTTTAGGTGTTGTTCGTCAGCTAAGCATTTTGTTCTAGAGATGAGTGTCTTGGCTACGGAGTTGATCTGTGCTGGGTGGTGGTGTGAGAGTGCATGCAGATAGCGGTTTGTGTGTGTTTTCTTCTGGTAGATGGTGTGTCCTAGGGAGCCATTGGGTTTCTTGTAGACTAAGACATCTAGGAAGGAAGTTGGTTGTTAACTTCTGTTTCCATGGTGAACTGTATTTTGGGGTGTAGGCTATTGAGGTGTGTGAGGAAGTTTTCAAGTTTTTCTTTCCCGTGTGGCCAGATTATGAAGGTGTCGTCTACGTATCTGAGCCAGAGTTTGGGTTTGTGATCAGATTTTTCTAGTGCTTGGGTTTCAAAGTGTTCCATGTAGAGGTTGGCAATGACAGGTGAGAGGGTGATCCCATGGGTGCGCCTTCTATTTGTTTGTATTTTTGTCCGTTATAGATGAAGTATGTGTTGGATAGGCAGTGGTTGGTCAGATCTAGTATGTGCTTGGGGGGGTTATATTTGTTTTGGATAGCTGTCAAGGCTTCTTTGATTGGCACTTGGGTGAAGAGGATATGACATCAAAGCTCACGAGTAGGTCGCTGGGCTGTAAGTTTTGTTTCTTTATGATCTCTATGAACTGGAATGAGTTTTTACGTGTGAGGCGATGGATTCTGCATAGGGCTGTAGTTGTTTGGCGAGAAATTTGGCTAGGTTTTGTAGAGGTGAGCCTATGGAGCTGACTATGGGTCTGAGTGGGGGTTCCTTCTTTGTGTATCTTGGGAGGCCGAGAGCTTAGGGCATCTGGATGATTTCTCTCTGGGAATGATTCTTTGTTGGATTTCTTCGCTGATGGGGAGGCTTTTATTTTGGATCTAGTGGTTTTTCTAGGTAGGTGGTGGGGTCTGTTTTAGGGGCTTGTATGCAGGGTCTTGGAGTAGGTTGGTTAATTTGGTTTGGTAGTCAGATGTGTTCATAACCACCGTGGCGTTGCCCTTGTCTGCTGGTAGGATTATTATGCTGGTATCTTTTTTCAGGTTAAGTAGTGCTGTCTGTTCCTCTTTGGGTAAGTTGCTTTTGGGTGGCTTGCTGCTGCAGAGGATGTTGGTGATTTCGAGTCTGATTTTGTTAGCGTCATCGGGGTTGATTTTGGTCAGGCTGGTTTCAACTCCGCATATAATGGTCTCAGTGGGGATGTATTTGGGAGTGACTGCAAAGTTGAATCCTTTGGAAAGGACATCGGTTTCAGCTTTGGTGAGGATCCTATCTGAGATGTTATGCACTGTTTGTTTCATGTGTTGCTGTGAGGGTGGAGGGGTTTGTTTCTGGCGTTCTTGTAGTCTTGAGTTTGTTGGTGTGCGTGTCTGTCTTGAGGGTGGTCTGTGTTTGGCTCTCAGGCGGCAAGTTGTTTTGGATTTGTCCCAAAGTGCCGGGTGCATCTTGTTGCTGAGTTTGAGGTGAAGTGTGAGGAGATCTTTGTTGATTTGATCTAGGAGGAATCTTTTGTGTGAAGTTCATTTCTGATTAAGGCCAATTCTGTTCTTTTTAGGATCGTTTGGTGGCTGCAGAGTTGGAGTGGAATTTCAATTGGAAGCATTTGGGGATTAAATTTTCATCGCGGCAGTTTCGTAGGAATGCGAGGTCACATAAAATGGAAGCTCTTTGGACTTCTAGTTTTTCATAGGTCCTGGTCAGATGGTGGATTTCCTCCCCGTAGAGGTGCAGTATTTGTTTTCTTTGGTTTTCACGGGTGTTTGTATATAGGTCTTTGGTTGTTGGGTTTTCTCCGTGTAAAATTGGAAGTGTCTTGGCGGCGTTTCGAAGTCTCATTCGTCATCTTCAGGCTTCAGCTTCGTGCTTCTGGGAGCAATGTGTGATCGCAGCTGTTTCTTCCTTTTAACTGCTAGTGGGGTTTGAACTGATTGGGTGGGAGCTTGGCTGTGCTCTGATTGGATGGGGTTTTCTGTGCTCTGATTGGCTGGGGGTGTGTCCTGTGTTGGTGGGGGCTTGGTTGTGCTCAGTCTAATCTGTGCTGCAGGGGGATTTGAGCTGGTGAGCTGCACTGCTGCTGTTTGGCTTCGTGTTCGTGGTCGTGCTACATCTTCGTAGTGGGTGTCAGTCTGCTGCATGTATGGATTGGAGGGGTTTGAAGTGGCTAATGTTGCAGCTGCGGTCTGGCTTCTGGTCCTTGGTCGTGCTTCCTGATCAGTGTGGGTTTGGGTGTGCTTTCTGGGTGGATGTGGTGGTGACATCCTGTGTGGACCTCGTGAGTGTGGGTCTGGTGTCATTCCTCGTGTTAGGGACACGTTTGTCAATAAGGGCAGGTTTCCAAATGGCTGGTAGGCGGAGGTATCATCTCGTTTGTTCATGCTGTGTGGGCGTTTTCTATCTCGATGGCTTCTCTGATTATTCTGTTGTTAAAGTGTTCAGTTTTGGCGATAGTTCTGGTCTTTTTAAAGTCAATATCGTGTCCTGTGACTTTAAAGTGTTGGACCAGGAAGAAGTTGGTTCCTCTTTTGAATGAGTTCTTGTGTTCTTCAATCGTGCACTTATTCTTCTGTTGGTTTGTCCAATGTATGTGGTGGGGCAGGCGGTGCATGGGATTTCATATACTCCTTGATTTTCTAACTCAATTTTGTCTTTGGGGTTTCTTAGGATGGTGGATATTTTTGGTTTGTGCAGAATGCTGTCTTGATGTTATGTTTGTGGAGGATCTTGCTGATTCTGTCTGTGGTGCCTTTTATATATGGGAGGAGGGCTGTGCCATTTTCTTGCTCTCTGTCTTGGGTTTTAGTGGGGGTTCTTTTGGATTAGTTTGGTAATCTTATTTCTCTGGAATCCATTGGATGTTAGTACGTTTGTGAGAGTGTGTAGTTCGGTTTTAGGTGTTGTTCGTCAGCTAAGCATTTTGTTCTAGAGATGAGTGTCTTGGCTACGGAGTTGATCTGTGCTGGGTGGTGGTGTGAGAGTGCATGCAGATAGCGGTTTGTGTGTGTTTTCTTCTGGTAGATGGTGTGTCCTAGGGAGCCATTGGGTTTCTTGTAGACTAAGACATCTAGGAAGGAAGTTGGTTGTTAACTTCTGTTTCCATGGTGAACTGTATTTTGGGGTGTAGGCTATTGAGGTGTGTGAGGAAGTTTTCAAGTTTTTCTTTCCCGTGTGGCCAGATTATGAAGGTGTCGTCTACGTATCTGAGCCAGAGTTTGGGTTTGTGATCAGATTTTTCTAGTGCTTGGGTTTCAAAGTGTTCCATGTAGAGGTTGGCAATGACAGGTGAGAGGGTGATCCCATGGGTGCGCCTTCTATTTGTTTGTATTTTTGTCCGTTATAGATGAAGTATGTGTTGGATAGGCAGTGGTTGGTCAGATCTAGTATGTGCTTGGGGGGGTTATATTTGTTTTGGATAGCTGTCAAGGCTTCTTTGATTGGCACTTGGGTGAAGAGGATATGACATCAAAGCTCACGAGTAGGTCGCTGGGCTGTAAGTTTTGTTTCTTTATGATCTCTATGAACTGGAATGAGTTTTTACGTGTGAGGCGATGGATTCTGCATAGGGCTGTAGTTGTTTGGCGAGAAATTTGGCTAGGTTTTGTAGAGGTGAGCCTATGGAGCTGACTATGGGTCTGAGTGGGGGTTCCTTCTTTGTGTATCTTGGGAGGCCGTAGAGCTTAGGGCATCTGGATGATTTCTCTCTGGGAATGATTCTTTGTTGGATTTCTTCGCTGATGGGGAGGCTTTTATTTTGGATCTAGGGGTTTTCTGTGCTCTGATTGGATGGGGTTTTCTGTGCTCTGATTGGATGGGGTTTTCTGTGCTCTGATTGGATGGGGTTTTCTGTGCTCTGATTGGATGGGGTTTTCTGTGCTCTGATTGGATGGGGTTTTCTGTGCTCTGATTGGATGGGGTTTTCTGTGCTCTGATTGGATGGGGTTTTCTGTGCTCTGATTGGATGGGGTTTTCTGTGCTCTGATTGGATGGGGTTTTCTGTGCTCTGATTGGCTGGGGTGTGTCCTGTGTTGGTGGGGGCTTGGTTGTGCTCAGTCTAATCTGTGCTGCAGGGGGATTTGAGCTGGTGAGCTGCACTGCTGCTGTTTGGCTTCGTGTTCGTGGTCGTGCTACATCTTCGTAGTGGGTGTCAGTCTGCTGCATGTATGGATTGGAGGGGTTTGAAGTGGCTAATGTTGCAGCTGCGGTCTGGCTTCTGGTCCTTGGTCGTGCTTCCTGATCAGTGTGGGTTTGGGTGTGCTTTCTGGGTGGATGTGTGGTGGTGACATCCTGTGTGGACCTCGTGAGTGTGGGTCTGGTGTCATTCCTCGTGTTAGGGACACGTTTGTCAATAAGGGCAGGTTTCAAATGGCTGGTAGGCGGAGGTATCATCTCGTTTGTTCATGCTGTGTGGGCGTTTTCTATCTCGATGGCTTCTCTGATTATTCTGTTGTTAAAGTGTTCAGTTTTGGCGATAGTTCTGGTCTTTTAAAGTCAATATCGTGTCCTGTGACTTTAAAGTGTTGGACCAGGAAGAAGTTGGTTCCTCTTTTGAATGAGTTCTTGTGTTCTTCAATCGTGCACTTATTCTTCTGTTGGTTTGTCCAATGTATGTGGTGGGGCAGGCGGTGCATGGGATTTCATATACTCCTTGATTTTCTAACTCAATTTTGTCTTTGGGGTTTCTTAGGATGGTGGATATTTTTGGTTTGTGCAGAATGCTGTCTTGATGTTATGTTTGTGGAGGATCTTGCTGATTCTGTCTGTGGTGCCTTTATATATGGGAGGAGGGCTGTGCCATTTTCTTGCTCTCTGTCTTGGGTTTTAGTGGGGGTTCTTTTGGATTAGTTTGGTAATCTTATTTCTCTGGAATCCATTGGATGTTAGTACGTTTGTGAGAGTGTGTAGTTCGGTTTTAGGTGTTGTTCGTCAGCTAAGCATTTTGTTCTAGAGATGAGTGTCTTGGCTACGGAGTTGATCTGTGCTGGGTGGTGGTGTGAGAGTGCATGCAGATAGCGGTTTGTGTGTGTTTTCTTCTGGTAGATGGTGTGTCCTAGGGAGCCATTGGGTTTCTTGTAGACTAAGACATCTAGGAAGGAAGTTGGTTGTTAACTTCTGTTTCCATGGTGAACTGTATTTTGGGGTGTAGGCTATTGAGGTGTGTGAGGAAGTTTTCAAGTTTTTCTTTCCGTGTGGCCAGATTATGAAGGTGTCGTCTCGTATCTGAGCCAGAGTTTGGGTTTGTGATCAGATTTTCTAGTGCTTGGGTTTCAAAGTGTTCCATGTAGAGGTTGGCAATGACAGGTGAGAGGGTGATCCCATGGGTGCGCCTTCTATTTGTTTGTATTTTGTCCGTTATAGATGAAGTATGTGTTGGATAGGCAGTGGTTGGTCAGATCTAGTATGTGCTTGGGGGTTATATTTGTTTTCTGAGGTTTTCACGGGTGTTTGTATATAGGTCTTTGGTTGTTCGGGTTTTCTCCGTGTAAAATTGGAAGTGTCTTGGCGGCGTTTGAAGTCTCATTCGTCATCTTCAGGCTTCAGCTTCGTGCTTCTGGGAGCAATGTGTGATCGCAGCTGTTTCTTCCTTTTAACTGCTAGTGGGGGTTTGAACTGATTGGGTGGGAGCTTGGCTGTGCTCTGATTGGATGGGGTTTTTTCTGTGCTCTGATTGGATGGGGTTTTCTGTGCTCTGATTGGATGGGGTTTTCTGTGCTCTGATTGGCTGGGGGTGTGTCCTGTGTTGGTGGGGGCTTGGTTGTGCTCAGTCTAATCTGTGCTGCAGGGGGATTTGAGCTGGTGAGCTGCACTGCTGCTGTTTGGCTTCGTGTTCGTGGTCGTGCTACATCTTCGTAGTGGGTGTCAGTCTGCTGCATGTATGGATTGGAGGGGTTTGAAGTGGCTAATGTTGCAGCTGCGGTCTGGCTTCTGGTCCTTGGTCGTGCTTCCTGATCAGTGTGGGTTTGGGTGTGCTTTCTGGGTGGATGTGTGGTGGTGACATCCTGTGTGGACCTCGTGAGTGTGGGTCTGGTGTCATTCCTCGTGTTAGGGACACGTTTGTCAATAAGGGCAGGTTTCAAATGGCTGGTAGGCGGAGGTATCATCTCGTTTGTTCATGCTGTGTGGGCGTTTTCTATCTCGATGGCTTCTCTGATTATTCTGTTGTTAAAGTGTTCAGTTTTGGCGATAGTTCTGGTCTTTTAAAGTCAATATCGTGTCCTGTGACTTTAAAGTGTTGGACCAGGAAGAAGTTGGTTCCTCTTTTGAATGAGTTCTTGTGTTCTTCAATCGTGCACTTATTCTTCTGTTGGTTTGTCCAATGTATGTGGTGGGGCAGGCGGTGCATGGGATTTCATATACTCCTTGATTTTCTAACTCAATTTTGTCTTTGGGGTTTCTTAGGATGGTGGATATTTTTGGTTTGTGCAGAATGCTGTCTTGATGTTATGTTTGTGGAGGATCTTGCTGATTCTGTCTGTGGTGCCTTTATATATGGGAGGAGGGCTGTGCCATTTTCTTGCTCTCTGTCTTGGGTTTTAGTGGGGGTTCTTTTGGATTAGTTTGGTAATCTTATTTCTCTGGAATCCATTGGATGTTAGTACGTTTGTGAGAGTGTGTAGTTCGGTTTTAGGTGTTGTTCGTCAGCTAAGCATTTTGTTCTAGAGATGAGTGTCTTGGCTACGGAGTTGATCTGTGCTGGGTGGTGGTGTGAGTGCATGCAGATAGCGGTTTGTGTGTGTTTTCTTCTGGTAGATGGTGTGTCCTAGGGAGCCATTGGGTTTCTTGTAGACTAAGACATCTAGGAAGGAAGTTGGTTGTTAACTTCTGTTTCCATGGTGAACTGTATTTTGGGGTGTAGGCTATTGAGGTGTGTGAGGAAGTTTTCAAGTTTTTCTTTCCCGTGTGGCCAGATTATGAAGGTGTCGTCACGTATCTGAGCCAGAGTTTGGGTTTGTGATCAGATTTTCTAGTGCTTGGGTTTCAAAGTGTTCCATGTAGAGGTTGGCAATGACAGGTGAGAGGGTGATCCCATGGGTGCGCCTTCTATTTGTTTGTATTTTGTCCGTTATAGATGAAGTATGTGTTGGATAGGCAGTGGTTGGTCAGATCTAGTATGTGCTTGGGGGTTATATTTGTTTTGGATAGCTGTCAAGGCTTCTTTGATTGGCACTTGGGTGAAATGAACTTCACACAAAAGATTCCTCCTAGATCAAATCAACAAAGATCTCCTCACACTTCACCTCAAACTCAGCAACAAGATGCACCCGCACTTTGGGACAAATCCAAACAACTTGCCGTCTGGAGGCGAAACACAGACCACCCTCAAGACAGACACGCACACCAACAAACTCCGAAGACTACAAGAACGCCAGAAAACAAACCCCTCCACCCTCACAGCAACACATGAAACAAACAGTGCATAACATCTCAGATAGGATCCTCACCAAAGCTGAAACCGATGTCCTTTCCAAAGGATTCAACTTTGCAGTCACTCCCAAAATACATCCCCACTGAGACCATTATATGCGGAGTTGAAACCAGCCTGACCAAAATAAACCCCGATGACGCTAACAAAATCAGACTCGAAATCACCAACATCCTCTGCAGCAGCAAGCCACCCAAAAGCAACTTACCCAAAGAGGAACAGACAGCACTACTTAACCTGAAAAAGATACCAGCATAATAATCCTACCAGCAGACAAGGGCAACGCCACGGTGGTTATGAACACATCTGACTACCAAACCAAATTAACCAACCTACTCCAAGACCCTGCATACAAGCCCCTAAAACAGACCCCACCACCTACCTAGAAAAACCACTAGATCCAAAATAAAAGCCTCCCCATCAGCGAAGAAATCCAACAAAGAATCATTCCCAGAGAGAAATCATCCAGATGCCCTAAGCTCTACGGCCTCCCAAGATACACAAAGAAGGAACCCCCACTCAGACCCATAGTCAGCTCCATAGGCTCACCTCTACAAAACCTAGCCAAATTTCTCGCCAAACAACTACAGCCCTATGCAGAATCCATCGCCTCACACGTAAAAACTCATTCCAGTTCATAGAGATCATAAAGAAACAAAACTTACAGCCCAGCGACCTACTCGTGAGCTTTGATGTCATATCCTCTTCACCCAAGTGCCAATCAAAGAAGCCTTGACAGCTATCCAAAACAAATATAACCCCCAAGCACATACTAGATCTGACCAACCACTGCCTATCCAACACATACTTCATCTATAACGGACAAAATACAAACAAATAGAAGGCGCACCCATGGGATCACCCTCTCACCTGTCATTGCCAACCTCTACATGGAACACTTTGAAACCCAAGCACTAGAAAATCTGATCACAAACCCAAACTCTGGCTCAGATATGTAGATGACACCTTCGTAATTTGGCCACACGGAAAGAAAGAACTTGAAAACTTCCTCACACACCTCAATAGCCTACACCCCAAAATACAGTTCACCATGGAAACAGAAGTTAACAACCAACTTCCCTTCCTAGATGTCTTAGTCTACAAGAAACCCAATGGCTCCCTAGGACACACCATCTACCAGAAGAAAACACACACAAACCGCTATCTGCATGCACTCTCACACCACCACCCAGCACAGATCAACTCCGTAGCCAAGACACTCATCTCTAGAACAAAATGCTTAGCTGACGAACAACACCTAAAAACCGAACTACACACTCTCACAAACGTACTAACATCCAATGGATTCCAGAGAAACAAGATTACCAATCTAATCCAAAAAGAACCCCCCACTAAAACCCAAGACAGAGAGCAAGAAAATGGCACAGCCCTCCTCCCATATATAAAAGGCACCACAGACAGAATCAGCAAGATCCTCCACAAACATAACATCAAGACAGCATTCTGCACAAACCAAAAAATATCCACCATCCTAAGAAACCCCAAAGACAAAATTGAGTTAGAAAATCAAGGAGTATATGAAATCCCATGCACCGCCTGCCCCACCACATACATTGGACAAACCAACAGAAGAATAAATGCACGCATTGAAGAACACAAGAACTCATTCAAAAAAGAGGAACCAACTTCTTCCTAGATGTCTTAGTCTACAAGAAACCCAATGGCTCCCTAGGACACACCATCTACCAGAAGAAAACACACACAAACCGCTATCTGCATGCACTCTCACACCACCACCCAGCACAGATCAACTCCGTAGCCAAGACACTCATCTCTAGAACAAAATGCTTAGCTGACGAACAACACCTAAAACCGAACTACACTCTCACAAACGTACTAACATCCAATGGATTCCAGAGAAATAAGATTACCAAACTAATCCAAAAGAACCCCCACTAAAACCCAAGACAGAGAGCAAGAAAATGGCACAGCCCTCCTCCCATATATAAAAGGCACCACAGACAGAATCAGCAAGATCCTCCACAAACATAACATCAAGACAGCATTCTGCACAAACCAAAAATATCCACCATCCTAAGAAACCCCAAAGACAAAATTGAGTTAGAAAATCAAGGAGTATATGAAATCCCATGCACCGCCTGCCCCACCACATACATTGGACAAACCAACAGAAGAATAAGTGCACGCATTGAAGAACACAAGAACTCATTCAAAAAGAGGAACTAACTTCTTCCTGGTCCAACACTTTAAAGTCACAGGACACGATATTGACTTTAAAAGACCAGAACTATCGCCAAAACTGAACACTTTAACAACAGAATAATCAGAGAAGCCATCGAGATAGAAAACGCCCACACAGCATGAACAAACGAGATGATACCTCCGCCTACCAGCCATTTGGAAACCTGCCCTTATTGACAAACGTGTCCCTAACACGAGGAATGACACCAGACCCACACTCACGAGGTCCACACAGGATGTCACCACCACATCCACCCAGAAAGCACACCCAAACCCACACTGATCAGGAAGCACGACCAAGGACCAGAAGCCAGACCGCAGCTGCAACATTAGCCACTTCAAACCCTCCAATCCATACATGCAGCAGACTGACACCCACTACGAAGATGTAGCACGACCACGAACACGAAGCCAAACAGCAGCAGTGCAGCTCACCAGCTCAAATCCCCTGCAGCACAGATTAGACTGAGCACAACCAAGCCCCCACCAACACAGGACACACCCCAGCCAATCAGAGCACAGAAAACCCCAGCCAATCAGAGCACAGCCAAGCTCCCACCCAATCAGTTCAAACCCCACTAGCAGTTAAAAGGAAGAAACAGCTGCGATCACACATTGCTCCCAGAAGCACGGTTGAAGCCTGAAGATGACGAATGAGACTTCGAAACGCCGCCAAGACACTTCCAATTTTACACGGAGAAAACCCAACAACCAAAGACCTATATACAAACACCCGTGAAAACCTCAGAAAACAAATATTGCACCTCTCCGGGGAGGAAATCCACCATCTGACCAGGACCTATGAAAAACTAGAAGTCCAAAGAGCTTCCATTTTATGTGACCTCGCATTCCTACGAAACTGCCGCGATGAAAATTTAATCCCCAAATGCTTCCAATTGAAATTCCACTCCAACTCTGCAGCCACCAAACGATCCTAAAAAGAACAGAATTGGCCTTAATCAGAAATGAACTTCACACAAAAGATTCCTCCTAGATCAAATCAACAAAGATCTCCTCACACTTCACCTCAAACTCAGCAACAAGATGCACCCGCACTTTGGGACAAATCCAAACAACTTGCCGCCTGAGAGCCAAACACAGACCACCCTCAAGACAGACACGCACACCAACAAACTCAAGACTACAAGAACGCCAGAAAACAAACCCTCCACCCTCACAGCAACACATGAAACAAACAGTGCATAACATCTCAGATAGGATCCTCACCAAAGCTGAAACCGATGTCCTTTCCAAAGGATTCAACTTTGCAGTCACTCCCAAATACATCCCCACTGAGACCATTATATGCGGAGTTGAAACCAGCCTGACCAAAATCAACCCCGATGACGCTAACAAAATCAGACTCGAAATCACCAACATCCTCTGCAGCAGCAAGCCACCCAAAAGCAACTTACCCAAAGAGGAACAGACAGCACTACTTAACCTGAAAAAAGATACCAGCATAATAATCCTACCAGCAGACAAGGGCAACGCCACGGTGGTTATGAACACATCTGACTACCAAACCAAATTAACCAACCTACTCCAAGACCCTGCATACAAGCCCCTAAAACAGACCCCACCACCTACCTAGAAAACCACTAGATCCAAAATAAAAGCCTCCCCATCAGCGAAGAAATCCAACAAAGAATCATTCCCAGAGAGAAATCATCCAGATGCCCTAAGCTCACGGCCTCCCAAGATACACAAAGAAGGAACCCCCACTCAGACCCATAGTCAGCTCCATAGGCTCACCTCTACAAAACCTAGCCAAATTTCTCGCCAAACAACTACAGCCCTATGCAGAATCCATCTCCTCACACGTAAAAACTCATTCCAGTTCATAGAGATCATAAAGAAACAAAACTTACAGCCCAGCGACCTACTCGTGAGCTTTGATGTCATATCCCTCTTCACCCAAGTGCCAATCAAAGAAGCCTTGACAGCTATCCAAAACAAATATAACCCCCCCAAGCACATACTAGATCTGACCAACCACTGCCTATCCAACACATACTTCATCTATAACGGACAAAAATACAAACAAATAGAAGGCGCACCCATGGGATCACCCCTCTGTCCTGTCATTGCCAACCTCTACATGGAACACTTTGAAACCCAAGCACTAGAAAAATCTGATCACAAACCCAAACTCTGGCTCAGATACGTAGACGACACCTTCATAATCTGGCCACACGGGAAAGAAAAACTTGAAAACTTCCTCACACACCTCAATAGCCTACACCCCAAAATACAGTTCACCATGGAAACAGAAGTTAACAACCAACTTCCTTCCTAGATGTCTTAGTCTACAAGAAACCCAATGGCTCCCTAGGACACACCATCTACCAGAAGAAAACACACACAAACCGCTATCTGCATGCACTCACACCACCACCCAGCACAGATCAACTCAGAGCCAAGACACTCATCTCTAGAACAAAATGCTTAGCTGACGAACAACACCTAAAACCGAACTACACACTCTCACAAACGTACTAACATCCAATGGATTCCAGAGAAATAAGATTACCAAACTAATCCAAAAGAACCCCCACTAAAACCCAAGACAGAGAGCAAGAAAATGGCACAGCCCTCCTCCCATATATAAAAGGCACCACAGACAGAATCAGCAAGATCCTCCACAAACATAACATCAAGACAGCATTCTGCACAAACCAAAAATATCCACCATCCTAAGAAACCCCAAAGACAAAATTGAGTTAGAAAATCAAGGAGTATATGAAATCCCATGCACCGCCTGCCCCACCACATACATTGGACAAACCAACAGAAGAATAAGTGCACGATTGAAGAACACAAGAACTCATTCAAAAAGAGGAACTAACTTCTTCCCTGGTCCAACACTTTAAAGTCACAGGACACGATATTGACTTTAAAAAGACCAGAACTATCGCCAAAACTGAACACTTTAACAACAGAATAATCAGAGAAGCCATCGAGATAGAAAAACGCCCACACAGCATGAACAAACGAGATGATACCTCCGCCTACCAGCCATTTGGAAACCTGCCCTTATTGACAAACGTGTCCCTAACACGAGGAATGACACCAGACCCACACTCACGAGGTCCACACAGGATGTCACCACCACACATCCACCCAGAAAGCACACCCAAACCCACACTGATCAGGAAGCACGACCAAGGACCAGAAGCCAGACCGCAGCTGCAACATTAGCCACTTCAAACCCCTCCAATCCATACATGCAGCAGACTGACACCCACTACGAAGATGTAGCACGACCACGAACACGAAGCCAAACAGCAGCAGTGCAGCTCACCAGCTCAAATCCCCCTGCAGCACAGATTAGACTGAGCACAACCAAGCCCCCACCAACACAGGACACACCCCAGCCAATCAGAGCACAGAAAACCCCATCCAATCAGAGCACAGCCAAGCTCCCACCCAATCAGTTCAAACCCCACTAGCAGTTAAAAGGAAGAAACAGCTGCGATCACACATTGCTCCCAGAAGCACGGTTGAAGCCTGAAGATGACGAATGAGACTTCGTCAAACGCCGCCAAGACACTTCCAATTTTACACGGAGAAAACCCAACAACCAAAGACCTATATACAAACACCCGTGAAAACCTCAGAAAACAAATATTGCACCTCTACGGGGAGGAAATCCACCATCTGACCAGGACCTATGAAAAACTAGAAGTCCAAAGAGCTTCCATTTTATGTGACCTCGCATTCCTACGAAACTGCCGCGATGAAAATTTAATCCCCAAATGCTTCCAATTGAAATTCCACTCCAACTCTGCAGCCACCAAACGATCCTAAAAAGAACAGAATTGGCCTTAATCAGAAATGAACTTCACACAAAAAGATTCCTCCTAGTTCAAATCAACAAAGATCTCCTCACCCTTCACCTCAAACTCAGCAACAAGATGCACCCGCACTTTGGGACAACTAAACAACTTGCCGCCTGAGAGCCAAACACAGACCACCCTCAAGACAGACACGCACACCAACAAACTCAAGACTACAAGAACGCCAGAAACAAACCCTCCACCCTCACAGCAACACATGAAACAAACAGTGCATAACATCTCAGATAGGATCCTCACCAAAGCTGAAACCGATGTCCTTTCCAAAGGATTCAACTTTGCAGTCACTCCCAAATACATCCCCACTGAGACCATTATATGCGGAGTTGAAACCAGCCTGACCAAAATCAACCCCGATGACGCTAACAAAATCAGACTCGAAATCACCAACATCCTCTGCAGCAGCAAGCCACCCAAAAGCAACTTACCCAAAGAGGAACAGACAGCACTACTTAACCTGAAAAAAGATACCAGCATAATAATCCTACCAGCAGACAAGGGCAACGCCACGGTGGTTATGAACACATCTGACTACCAAACCAAATTAACCAACCTACTCCAAGACCCTGCATACAAACCCCTAAAACAGACCCCACCACCTACCTAGAAAACCACTAGATCCAAAATAAAAGCCTCCCCATCAGCGAAGAAATCCAACAAAGAATCATTCCCAGAGAGAAATCATCCAGATGCCCTAAGCTCTACGGCCTCCCAAGATACACAAAGAAGGAACCCCCACTCAGACCCATAGTCAGCTCCATAGGCTCACCTCTACAAAACCTAGCCAAATTTCTCGCCAAACAACTACAGCCCTATGCAGAATCCATCGCCTCACACGTAAAAACTCATTCCAGTTCATAGAGATCATAAAGAAACAAAACTTACAGCCCAGCGACCTACTCGTGAGCTTTGATGTCATATCCTCTTCACCCAAGTGCCAATCAAAGAAGCCTTGACAGCTATCCAAAACAAATATAACCCCCAAGCACATACTAGATCTGACCAACCACTGCCTATCCAACACATACTTCATCTATAACGGACAAAAATACAAACAAATAGAAGGCGCACCCATGGGATCACCCTCTCACCTGTCATTGCCAACCTCTACATGGAACACTTTGAAACCCAAGCACTAGAAAATCTGATCACAAACCCAAACTCTGGCTCAGATACGTAGACGACACCTTCATAATCTGGCCACACGGGAAAGAAAAACTTGAAAACTTCCTCACACACCTCAATAGCCTACACCCCAAAATACAGTTCACCATGGAAACAGAAGTTAACAACCAACTTCCCTTCCTAGATGTCTTAGTCTACAAGAAACCCAATGGCTCCCTAGGACACACCATCTACCAGAAGAAAACACACACAAACCGCCATCTCCATGCACTCACACCACCACCCAGCACAGATCAACTCAGAGCCAAGACACTCATCTCTAGAACAAAATGCTTAGCTGACGAACAACACCTAAAACCGAACTACACACTCTCACAAACGTACTAACATCCAATGGATTCCAGAGAAATAAGATTACCAAACTAATCCAAAAAGAACCCCCCACTAAAACCCAAGACAGAGAGCAAGAAAATGGCACAGCCCTCCTCCCATATATAAAAGGCACCACAGACAGAATCAGCAAGATCCTCCACAAACATAACATCAAGACAGCATTCTGCACAAACCAAAAATATCCACCATCCTAAGAAACCCCAAAGACAAAATTGAGTTAGAAAATCAAGGAGTATATGAAATCCCATGCACCGCCTGCCCCACCACATACATTGGACAAACCAACAGAAGAATAAGTGCACGATTGAAGAACACAAGAACTCATTCAAAAAGAGGAACTAACTTCTTCCCTGGTCCAACACTTTAAAGTCACAGGACACGATATTGACTTTAAAAAGACCAGAACTATCGCCAAAACTGAACACTTTAACAACAGAATAATCAGAGAAGCCATCGAGATAGAAAAACGCCCACACAGCATGAACAAACGAGATGATACCTCCCGCCTACCAGCCATTTGGAAACCTGCCCTTATTGACAAACGTGTCCCTAACACGAGGAATGACACCAGACCCACACTCACGAGGTCCACACAGGATGTCACCACCACACATCCACCCAGAAAGCACACCCA
Source organism: Ahaetulla prasina (assembly GCF_028640845.1). Classification (NCBI taxonomy): domain Eukaryota; kingdom Metazoa; phylum Chordata; class Lepidosauria; order Squamata; family Colubridae; genus Ahaetulla; species Ahaetulla prasina. Next base: position 161,884,714 of record NC_080539.1, read on the forward strand.
AACCCACACTGATCAGGAAGCACGACCAAGGACCAGAAGCCAGACCGCAGCTGCAACATTAGCCACTTCAAACCCCTCCAATCCATACATGCAGCAGACTGACACCCACTACGAAGATGTAGCACGACCACAAAGCCAAACAACTACAGCCCTATGCAGAATCCATCACAAAAAACTCATTCCAGTTCATAGAGATCATAAAGAAACAAAACTTACAGCCCAGCGACCTACTCGTGAGCTTTGATGTCATATCCTCTTCACCCAAGTGCCAATCAAAGAAGCCTTGACAGCTATCCAAAACAAATATAACCCCCAAGCACATACTAGATCTGACCAACCACTGCCTATCCAACACATACTTCATCTATAACGGACAAAATACAAACAAATAGAAGGCGCACCCATGGGATCACCCTCTCACCTGTCATTGCCAACCTCTACATGGAACACTTTGAAACCCAAGCACTAGAAAAATCTGATCACAAACCCAAACTCTGGCTCAGATACGTAGACGACACCTTCATAATCTGGCCACACGGGAAAGAAAAACTTGAAAACTTCCTCACACACCTCAATAGCCTACACCCCAAAATACAGTTCACCATGGAAACAGAAGTTAACAACCAACTTCCCTTCCTAGATGTCTTAGTCTACAAGAAACCCAATGGCTCCCTAGGACACACCATCTACCAGAAGAAAACACACACAAACCGCTATCTGCATGCACTCACACCACCACCCAGCACAGATCAACTCCGTAGCCAAGACACTCATCTCTAGAACAAAATGCTTAGCTGACGAACAACACCTAAAAACCGAACTACACACTCTCACAAACGTACTAACATCCAATGGATTCCAGAGAAATAAGATTACCAAACTAATCCAAAAAGAACCCCCCACTAAAACCCAAGACAGAGAGCAAGAAAATGGCACAGCCCTCCTCCCATATATAAAAGGCACCACAGACAGAATCAGCAAGATCCTCCACAAACATAACATCAAGACAGCATTCTGCACAAACCAAAAATATCCACCATCCTAAGAAACCCCAAAGACAAAATTCCGTTAGAAAATCAAGGAGTATATGAAATCCCATGCACCGCCTGCCCCACCACATACCTTGGACAAACCAACAGAAGAATAAGTGCACGATTGAAGAACACAAGAACTCATTCAAAAAGAGGAACTAACTTCTTCCCTGGTCCAACACTTTAAAGTCACAGGACACGATATTGACTTTAAAAAGACCAGAACTATCGCCAAAACTGAACACTTTAACAACAGAATAATCAGAGAAGCCATCGAGATAGAAAAACGCCCACACAGCATGAACAAACGAGATGATACCTCCCGCCTACCAGCCATTTGGAAACCTGCCCTTATTGACAAACGTGTCCCTAACACGAGGAATGACACCAGACCCACACTCACGAGGTCCACACAGGATGTCACCACCACACATCCACCCAGAAAGCACACCCAAACCCACACTGATCAGGAAGCACGACCAAGGACCAGAAGCCAGACCGCAGCTGCAACATTAGCCACTTCAAACCCCTCCAATCCATACATGCAGCAGACTGACACCCACTACGAAGATGTAGCACGACCACAAAGCCAAACAACTACAGCCCTATGCAGAATCCATCGCTCCACGTAAAAACTCATTCCAGTTCATAGAGATCATAAAGAAACAAAACTTACAGCCCAGCGACCTACTCGTGAGCTTTGATGTCATATCCTCTTCACCCAAGTGCCAATCAAAGAAGCCTTGACAGCTATCCAAAACAAATATAACCCCCCCAAGCACATACTAGATCTGACCAACCACTGCCTATCCAACACATACTTCATCTATAACGGACAAAATACAAACAAATAGAAGGCGCACCCATGGGATCACCCTCTCACCTGTCATTGCCAACCTCTACATGGAACACTTTGAAACCCAAGCACTAGAAAAATCTGATCACAAACCCAAACTCTGGCTCAGATACGTAGACGACACCTTCATAATCTGGCCACACGGGAAAGAAAAACTTGAAAACTTCCTCACACACCTCAATAGCCTACACCCCAAAATACAGTTCACCATGGAAACAGAAGTTAACAACCAACTTCTCTTCCTAGATGTCTTAGTCTACAAGAAACCCAATGGCTCCCTAGGACACACCATCTACCAGAAGAAAACACACACACACACACACACACACACACACACACACACACGACTACTCTTAATAGAAACTAAAGGAGTAACTCAAAAATTGTAGCAAATAGCAATTAAATTTAGACATATACTCCACCATAGCACTTTATAGCACTCTCTGGGAATTTTACAATGTCAGCATTATTTGCATATTGCCCCCAAAAATCTGGGTCCTCATTTTACCAACCTCGGAAGGATGAAAGGTTGAATCAACCTTGAGTCACGTCAAGATCGAACTCCAGGCTGTGGTCAGAGTTTGCCTGCAATACTACACTTACCTGTAATTACTTAATAATAATAATAATAACAACAACAACAACAACAACAACAGAGTTGGAAGCTATAGTCCAGGATAACATTAAGGGGTCCAGCTTTCCTTTCTTAAGTTCTTTAAATCAGCTTTTGGCCGCTTTTCAATTACTGCACTAGAATTATGCAAGTAGTGTTTTTAAACAGTAACTTTCATGGCAGGTTGCTCTTGAAGGTGAGGGCAGTTTCAGGAAAAGCTGTTACTACATGGCCCTGGTACCAGGTGAAGCTATAGTCCAGGATAACATTAAGGGGTCCAGCTTTCCTTTCTTAAGTTCTTTAAATCAGCTTTTGGCCGCTTTTCAATTACTGCACTAGAATTATGCAAGTAGTGTTTTTAAACAGTAACTTTCATGGCAGGTTGCTCTTGAAGGTGAGGGCAGTTTCAGGAAAAGCTGTTACTACATGGCCCTGGTACCAGGTGAAGCTATAGTCCAGGATAACATTAAGGGGTCCAGCTTTCCTTTCTTAAGTTCTTTAAATCAGCTTTTGGCCGCTTTTCAATTACTGCACTAGAATTATGCAAGTAGTGTTTTTAAACAGTAACTTTCATGGCAGGTTGCTCTTGAAGGTGAGGGCAGTTTCAGGAAAAGCTGTTACTACATGGCCCTGGTACCAGGTGAAGCTATAGTCCAGGATAACATTAAGGGGTCCAGCTTTCCTTTCTTAAGTTCTTTAAATCAGCTTTTGGCCGCTTTTCAATTACTGCACTAGAATTATGCAAGTAGTGTTTTTAAACAGTAACTTTCATGGCAGGTTGCTCTTGAAGGTGAGGGCAGTTTCAGGAAAAGCTGTTACTACATGGCCCTGGTACCAGGTGAAGCTATAGTCCAGGATAACATTAAGGGGTCCAGCTTTCCTTTCTTAAGTTCTTTAAATCAGCTTTTGGCCGCTTTTCAATTACTGCACTAGAATTAAGCAAGTAGTGTTTTTAAACAGTAACTTTCATGGCAGGTTGCTCTTGAAGGTGAGGGCAGTTTCAGGAAAAGCTGTTACTACATGGCCCTGGTACCAGGTGAAGCTATAGTCCAGGATAACATTAAGGGGTCCAGCTTTCCTTTCTTAAGTTCTTTAAATCAGCTTTTGGCCGCTTTTCAATTACTGCACTAGAATTATGCAAGTAGTGTTTTTAAACAGTAACTTTCATGGCAGGTTGCTCTTGAAGGTGAGGGCAGTTTCAGGAAAAGCTGTTACTACATGGCCCTGGTACCAGGTGAAGCTATAGTCCAGGATAACATTAAGGGGTCCAGCTTTCCTTTCTTAAGTTCTTTAAATCAGCTTTTGGCCGCTTTTCAATTACTGCACTAGAATTATGCAAGTAGTGTTTTTAAACAGTAACTTTCATGGCAGGTTGCTCTTGAAGGTGAGGGCAGTTTCAGGAAAAGCTGTTACTACATGGCCCTGGTACCAGGTGAAGCTATAGTCCAGGATAACATTAAGGGGTCCAGCTTTCCTTTCTTAAGTTCTTTAAATCAGCTTTTGGCCGCTTTTCAATTACTGCACTAGAATTATGCAAGTAGTGTTTTTAAACAGTAACTTTCATGGCAGGTTGCTCTTGAAGGTGAGGGCAGTTTCAGGAAAAGCTGTTACTACATGGCCCTGGTACCAGGTGAAGCTATAGTCCAGGATAACATTAAGGGGTCCAGCTTTCCTTTCTTAAGTTCTTTAAATCAGCTTTTGGCCGCTTTTCAATTACTGCACTAGAATTATGCAAGTAGTGTTTTTAAACAGTAACTTTCATGGCAGGTTGCTCTTGAAGGTGAGGGCAGTTTCAGGAAAAGCTGTTACTACATGGCCCTGGTACCAGGTGAAGCTATAGTCCAGGATAACATTAAGGGGTCCAGCTTTCCTTTCTTAAGTTCTTTAAATCAGCTTTTGGCCGCTTTTCAATTACTGCACTAGAATTATGCAAGTAGTGTTTTTAAACAGTAACTTTCATGGCAGGTTGCTCTTGAAGGTGAGGGCAGTTTCAGGAAAAGCTGTTACTACATGGCCCTGGTACCAGGTGAAGCTATAGTCCAGGATAACATTAAGGGGTCCAGCTTTCCTTTCTTAAGTTCTTTAAATCAGCTTTTGGCCGCTTTTCAATTACTGCACTAGAATTATGCAAGTAGTGTTTTTAAACAGTAACTTTCATGGCAGGTTGCTCTTGAAGGTGAGGGCAGTTTCAGGAAAAGCTGTTACTACATGGCCCTGGTACCAGGTGAAGCTATAGTCCAGGATAACATTAAGGGGTCCAGCTTTCCTTTCTTAAGTTCTTTAAATCAGCTTTTGGCCGCTTTTCAATTACTGCACTAGAATTATGCAAGTAGTGTTTTTAAACAGTAACTTTCATGGCAGGTTGCTCTTGAAGGTGAGGGCAGTTTCAGGAAAAGCTTAGAGATATCCTGCTATATTAAGAACCCACTCCCTAAAAATTATCCCACTATAACTAAGGTATCTTAGATATATCTGTCTAAAAGAGCTCTTTCAATCCCATCTATTGTGAGCCATTCTATTGTGAGCCATTCTATTGTGAGCCATTCTATTGTGAGCCATTCTATTGTGAGCCATTCTATTGTGAGCCATTCTATTGTGAGCCATTCTATTGTGAGCCTGAATGGACCCACCACCCAAGGAGCATGATCTGGAGGAGGCTTTGGCCAGCCCAGCCCAGGCAAGGCCAGAAAGGGTGAATTCCCCAACTCCGGTTTAGCTGGCCAGGGATGGGATGTTGGGCACATGCTACTGTGAAAGACCAAGAGCAAAGACACACACACACACACACACAAAACCTGCACAAAGGTACTGGTGAGTTTTTTAGCAACCAGTGCAGGAAGCCAGACTTACCTTCACAGGTACGAAAGCTTCCTACAAATGGAAAAACACCAGGAGCACTTCTTTTTGCACTTGCTCCTGGCGTTTTTCCATTTGGAAGATGGAGAGGAGGAGGAAGAAGAAGATGAGTGCAACAATCCCCAGCGAGTGAAGCAAGGGTGAAAATCCACAGCAGGAAGCTCGGGTGAGTGAAAAGGGGAGCATCTGAGCGCTTTGTTTCTCTGAAACCGGTAGTAATAAAATGCTTAAAAGTTTTTTTAAAAAGTTCCGACGATTGTGTGTCACTCAGCTGATCATCAAAACTTTTTTAAAAAAATTTTTTACTACTGGCTCGGGCGAACCGTCCCAAGCCGGTAACATTTCACCCCTGCTATTATTGTTATTGCTTTATCTTTTCATGTAGCATAATGTAACTTTATTGATCATTACTAGAGTGTTCACTTAGGGGTAGCTCCCACCAAAATACTGGGAAGAGGACTCAATCTTTCTTCCCTAAATGACAGAGGAGTGTGTCTATTTACATAAAATGTATGTTTTCTCATTTGCGTGTACTGAGGTAAGTATAAAAGTAATTACTGTACTTCAGATGCAGTTTACAGGAAAAGCTGTTACTACATGGCCCTGGTACCAGGTGAAGCTATAGTCCAGGATAACATTAAGGGGTCCAGCTTTCCTTTCTTAAGTTCTTTAAATCAGCTTTTGGCCGCTTTTCAATTACTGCACTAGAATTATGCAAGTAGTGTTTTTAAACAGTAACTTTCATGGCAGGTTGCTCTTGAAGGTGAGGGCAGTTTCAGGAAAAGCTTAGAGATATCCTGCTATATTAAGAACCCACTCCCTAAAAATTATCCCACTATAACTAAGGTATCTTAGATATATCTGTCTAAAAGAGCTCTTTCAATCCCATCTATTGTGAGCCATTCTAATATCCAGAAAACGGAATAGAAGAGCCAGACCACATGATTACAATGAAAGATTTAATCAGCTGGGGATTTATATTTAAGAAAAGGAATCGCCTCATGATGCCTGGTAGGTACTCATAAACTGATCAGTGATGGAACAACCTGATTTACTGAGGAATATATCCATTCTTTTTCAGCCTACAAAAATTGTCTGCTGGCATGGATAAGCAGCAGGCTTTAAGAAAATCAGAAAGCAGTGATTTTTCATGGTATTAGGTCTGCATGCTTAACCAACAGAGCTTCTTTTTACTCTATAAATGGCAATCAAGCCAATAGCTTTTGAAAATTGATCGTTGTTGATATTTTAATACAAGGATGGATGGATGGATGGAAGGAAGGAAGGGAAGAGGGAGGGAGGGAGGAAGGAAAGAAGGAAGGAAAGAAAGAGAAAGAGAAAGAGGGAGGGAGGGAGGGAGGGAGGAAGGAAGCTGTTATTAACAGAAAGTGATTTTCAGTGCATTTTATTATGAACCTGGCTAAATTAACACATTACTTTCCTTTGAAACCAGTAGAACCAAGGTTTCCTTTATATTAAAGTTGCCTTAGCATTTGTTTTTTCTGTATAGAAAGGTGTTAGGTAAGAGGAAATTGTTTATAGGAGTAATGATCCTCACAGTTCATGGAAGCCATGTAAAAAGTTGGAATGCTTCTTATCTCAGATGAAGGGAAAATATTAATAGAATGAGGATAGATTAGCCCTGTCTATCAGGAGAGCAGCAAAATCACAGCCTCCTTTTCTCCTCCTCCTTCTTCTTCTTCTTCTTCTTCTTCTTCTTTTTTGAGCTGGAATATTTCAGCATACCAAAAGCTAGGAACTCACAGCGGGAGAATAAGATCACTGTTCTTACCCTGTTTATGAACTTCTCTAAGACATTTGCCTGTCCATTCCGTGTGGGAGACTGAAAGCTGAGCTAAACGGATCATTGATCTAACCCAGCATGGCAATTTTCATGGCCTTAAAGTAGAAATGCCTTGCAGCTTCAGAATGCATTTCACTGAGAATACGCTTTTTGGAGGTAAGGAGAGATTTATCCATAGGAAGTGTTATCCCATCCAACATTTTTCTCCATGACTAATAAAAATATACTATGGTTTGGCAATAAAAGCCAGTATGACTTTCAACAAAGGCGTTCAAGAGAAATTAGCATTCTTTGATACACACGGTGTGCTCACGCCATTGCATGGCTCCAGATGTAACTAATTTCTCTTTCAAATGGAGAAATATAATGGAACTCATGTTTGTTTTGGGGAAATGTCATAAAGAACAGCTTGCATATTATTATCCTCTTTCAGCATCAATGATTTATGTGATGGAAGTCAGAGGCATGTTAAGAAACACCAAGTCCAGGAGTTAAATCAAATATGAGAACTCGAGTACCAGGCAGCATTTTGCTACTGTAATTGTTTGGGGAATATTTTTAAAATATAGTACTACCAAGGAAATGAAGACAAAATGGGTTTGCCTGATGATGAACCTTAGCTTAATTTCCTTGGTCTGTTAAAAGTGCTTATAAACGCAATGATGCTAAAGTCACCTGCAGAGTTGAAATAATGCCACATGAGTTTGAGAACATTTCTCCTTAATACCCAAAGAGAAAGAGGGAGGGAGGAGGAGGAAGGAAGCTGTTATTAACAGAAAGTGATTTTCAGTGCATTTTATTACGAACCTGGCTAAATTAACACATTACTTTCCTTTGAAACCAGTAGAACCAAGGTTTCCTTTATATTAAAGTTGCCTTAGCATTTGTTTTTTCTGTATAGAAAGGTGTTAGGTAAGAGGAAATTGTTTATAGGAGTAATGATCCTCACAGTTCATGGAAGCCATGTAAAAAGTTGGAATGCTTCTTATCTCAGATGAAGGGAAAATATTAATAGAATGAGGATAGATTAGCCCTGTCTATCAGGAGAGCAGCAAAATCACAGCCTCCTTTTTCTCCTCCTCCTCCTCCTCCTCCTCCTCCTCCTCCTCCTCCTTCTTCTTCTTCTTTTTTGAGCTGGAATATTTCAGCATACCAAAAGCTAGGAACTCACAGCGGGAGAATAAGATCACTGTTCTTACCCTGTTTATGAACTTCTCTAAGACATTTGCCTGTCCATTCCGTGTGGGAGACTGAAAGCTGAGCTAAACGGATCATTGATCTAACCCAGCATGGCAATTTTCATGGCCTTAAAGTAGAAATGCCTTGCAGCTTCAGAATGCATTTCACTGAGAATACGCTTTTTGGAGGTAAGGAGAGATTTATCCATAGGAAGTGTTATCCCATCCAACATTTTCTCCATGACTAATAAAATATACTATGGTTTGGCAATAAAAGCCAGTATGACTTTCAACAAAGGCGTTCAAGAGAAATTAGCATTCTTTGATACACACGGTGTGCTCACGCCATTGCATGGCTCCAGATGTAACTAATTTCTCTTTCAAATGGAGAAATATAATGGAACTCATGTTTGTTTTGGGGAAATGTCATAAAGAACAGCTTGCATATTATTATCCTCTTTCAGCATCAATGATTTATGTGATGGAAGTCAGAGGCATGTTAAGAAACACCAAGTCCAGGAGTTAAATCAAATATGAGAACTCGAGTACCAGGCAGCATTTTGCTACTGTAATTGTTTGGGGAATATTTTTAAAATATAGTACTACCAAGGAAATGAAGACAAAATGGGTTTGCCTGATGATGAACCTTAGCTTAATTTCCTTGGTCTGTTAAAAGTGCTTATAAACGCAATGATGCTAAAGTCACCTGCAGAGTTGAAATAATGCCACATGAGTTTGAGAACATTTCTCCTTAATACCCAAAGAGAAAGACAAATTAAGGATAAAGTTAAAAACAAATGTCACACTATCATGGGTGACATGTCAAGCGGTTGTTGCTTTGAAGCTGAGATGAATAAATTTTGTTTGATTCCAGGATCCAAAATGTATACTTATATTCATGCTAGACTCCTGTAAATTCTACTCTTTGGCTGAATGAAAACAAAACAAAACCCCAGTATTTTTCTTTTCCTCTGAACTGGATAAACCTTCAAATTTATTATTTATTTATTTTATTAGATTTCTAGACCGCCCTTCTCCCGAAGGACTCAGGGCGGTGTACAGCCAAGATAAAAATAAACAATGTACAATTAAAAGTAAATTAAAAAACTTATTATACAATTTGGCCGAAAGATTAAAATATTTAAAAATCTAAAAACCCCAATTTAAAACTTAAATAGAATTTAAATTCGAAATCTAGACAATTTAAGAATGTCCAATAGACTGGGAAGAGATAATAAAGAAAGGAAGTGGGAGTGGGAGGAGAGGAGTCAAAAGGAAAAGAGACATTGTGTATGTATGTATGTATGTGTATGTGTGTGTGTGTGTGTGTATATATATATATATATATATATATATATATATATATATATATATATATATATATATATATATATATATATATATATATATATATATATATATATATATATATATATATATATATATATATATATATATATATATATATATATATATATATATTTGTTTTCTGAGGTTTTCACGGGTGTTTGTATGTACATCTTTGGTTGTTCGGGTTTTCTTCCGTGTAAAATTGGAAGTGTCTTGGCGACGTTTCGACGAAGTCTCATTCGTCATCTTCAGGCTTCAGCTTTGTGTTTCTGTGAGATATGTATCTCACACACACACACACACACACACACACACACACACACGACTACTCTTAATAGAAACTAAAGGAGTAACTCAAAAATTGTAGCAAATAGCAATTAAATTTAGACATATACTCCACCATAGCACTTTATAGCACTCTCTGGGAATTTTACAATGTCAGCATTATTTGCATATTGCCCCCAAAAATCTGGGTCCTCATTTTACCAACCTCGGAAGGATGAAAGGTTGAATCAACCTTGAGTCACGTCAAGATCGAACTCCAGGCTGTGGTCAGAGTTTGCCTGCAATACTACACTTACCTGTAATTACTTAATAATAATAATAATAACAACAACAACAACAACAACAACAGAGTTGGAAGGGATACAAAATGTTGTTGATATCATGACTTCTATGCAGCAGTGAAATCCCCCCGGTTCTATCCGGATCGCCGAACTGGTAGTGCCAGCAGCGGGAGGCTCCACCCACCCACCGGGACATCATTACATCCCGGTTTTTTACCATCTGCACATGCACAGAAGAGGCCCAGCGCTCCCATTCCCGAACCAGTAGCGAAGGTAAGTGGATTTCACTGCTGCTTCTATATATGCCTATTCCTGCTTCTACACTTTTAATCATAATTCCATATCTCAGACAAACTAAGATTGCTATAGTTTTAGCATTCACTTTTGCTACCTTTCCCTTTGTATAGGGAACTATGATGGCATTTGTGCAGTCATCAGCCACCCTGGCACACTTCTTAAACTTACATAACTACTCCATAAACAATCCACATCCATATCTTAAAAATTCTACAGTTATACCATCTACCTGTATAGTTTTACTAGTTTTCAATATTCTCCCAGAATTTATTATTTCTGTTGTGTCTTGCCCGCCCTCAGAGCAGCCAGGGCCTTCTTATCTGCTCCCGAACACGGAGGAATGTATGCCTCCCGGCCCCAGTCCTGGCTCCATGCCCAGACAAACTGCAGAAGAAGGAGCACCTCCCGGCCCCAGCCCTGACTCCATGCCCAGGCAAACGGAGCAGCTAGACCCCTCCCCCTCCTCCACAGCATGTGAGCCTGAGGAGGGTTTATTACCAACAGCTGATTGGAGTGACCCTTGCATCAGAAGATTGGATAGGCGGAGGCAACAGAAGGAAGGGAGGGGCAGGCCTTAATGAGTGCTGAGTCATGGAGCCACACCCCATGGCCTATATAAAGGATCTGCTTTCTGGCAGTCTCTGAGTCAGGCAAAAGTCGAACTTATCTTGCTGAAGTCACTTACTGGTCTCCTGCCTGCTCTGAGGACTTTGCTAGGACTTTGGGCAGAGCTGCAGAGGCAAGCCTGATTCGGATTTCCCTGACCCGGCCGTCAGCGGAGGAGTGGGACACGACAATTTCCTTTTCCTCCGTATTTTCTTTTTAGACACTAACAAAGATAGTATTCATTTAAATCCCACACTTTGAGTAATCCTTAGCATTCCCATACAAATCTCTTAAATAATCATTTATACCAATTTTTAAATTATTATTAGAGCCAGTCTAATCTAGTGGTTAAGGTACCAGGCTAGAAAGCAAGAGACAATGAGTTCAAGTACTGTCTTTATCCATGAAAGCCATCTGGGTGACTTTGGGACAGTTACTCTCTCTCTTTCTCAGCCCTAACCATCTCATAAGGATGTTGTTGTGAGGAAAAGAGGAGGAGGATGTGTTGCAGGGGTAAAATGCTACTGGATTGGACCAGATCAGGCCAGTAGGTAGCGGAGATTGGGTCTGGTTCACCGATCCGGTAGCAATCGCTGGCTGGCCATGCCCCCGAACCAATCCACGGCCCGCAGTCCAGCCTTCGTAAGCTGGACACTGGGACACCGGGAAGGCAGCTCGCCACCTGCTCACCCTTCAGTCAGGGGCCGGGGCCCATTCCCCGAGGCCCCGGAGCCGCCGCCTGCCCCAACTGGGTCAGGGAACACTATTCCCTGACTCCAGCCTTCCCCTGGAGCTTCTGCCCACTCACTGCCTGCTCGCCGCCTGTTCGTCCTTCACCTTTGGTCAGGGCCCAGGAATGCTTCATTCCCCTGAGACCCCGGAGCCACCACCTGCTTGCCGCCTGCCTCAACTGGGTCAGGGAATGCACCATTCCCCAACACCAGTCTTGCCCCGGAGCCACCGCCCGCTCTTCCTTCACCACGCATCACATACTTACTTTCCTCCAGCGGCTGGCTGCCAGGAAAGGCAAGCGTCCAAAAGTTACTGGAGTCACTCTCCTTGAATATGCCGCCACCATTGCTGTTTGTTCCATGCACCGGCTACGCAAGTGCACACAGTTTATTTCATTTATTTATCAGCGGCAGGTTGGGTGTGCGCTTGCGCAGCCGGTGCATAGAACAAGGCGGCATATTCAAAGAGAGCAACTCCGGTAACTTTTGGACGCTTGCCTTTCCTGGCAGTCAGCCGCTGGAGGAAAGTAAGTATATGCCGCATGGCGAAGGAAGAGCGGACGGCGGCTCCGGGACAAGGCTGCCGGTTGAGGCAGGTGGCGAGCAGATGGCAACTCCGGGGCCTCAGGGAATGGGGCGTCCCTGGGACCCGGCCCCTGACCAAAGACGAAGGGGGAGCAGGCGGCGAGTGGGCGGTGAGTGGGCGGCAGCTCCAGAGAAAGAGCAGAGTTGGGGAATGGTGCATTCTCTGACCCCGTTGAGGCAGGTGGCAGCTCCAGGGCCTCGGGGAATGGCGCATCCCTGGGCCCAGGCTCCTGACCCAAGGTGAAGGGAGAACAGGTGGTGAGTGGGTGGCAAGCGGGTGGAGAGGCTGCAGCTGTAGGCATCTTGCAAAAAGGGAAAAGGCAGAATAGAAATTTAAAAAATTTTCCTACTGGGTTCTGTGGGCGTGGCTTGGTGGGGGGGGTTGTTACTGAGTGGGCTTGGCTGTGAGGGACATTGAGTTGGCCACGCTCACTCAGTCACAGAACACACCCACCCACCAAGCCACACCCACAGAACAGGTAGCAAAATTTTTTAGATTGCACCACTGATGTGTTGGATGTTTGCCTTCTTGAGTTATTGTCAAGAATATAAAGGACAGGATGTAAATAATTAAATGAATAAATTATATTTTTAATTCCATTCATTATATGAGAGGTTCCTTGTGATTATTGAACTCTAATGTTTTTCACTTCTTTCCTTTTCTTTCATATCACTTTTTCTCCCTCACGTCCCCTGGAACACTGCTGTATAAAAGAAGTAATTTACCTCACATTCAGAACCTCTCATCAATTTTCCCATGCTATCTTGTTTTATTTCCACCCTTATATTCATATCACCTAATGGAATAATTTTTTTCTTGATTACATTCATTCAATTCCCCTCCAGCGCCCACATCATCTCCTGTGCCCCCATCATCTCAAGTTCTTCCATTATCACTATTCATTGGAACATAACATTACCAGTATTGCCTATGGATTCTTAATTTCATAAGCACTGCAGGTTCCTTGACAACAGCCCATACTTCGTGGCATAAATTTTAGTACTTTCATTCATAGTTAAACTTACAAGTACATATCATGTTCATCTAGATCTAAGGCACCTTTCCATTTCTCTTAATTTCACAAACATTCAACTTATCTATTTTTCTTTATCTCATACCATTTATACTCCTTTTACATGTGAAGGTGTAGTTCTACATATACCAATTGTCATCTCCAGACTATTCTCTCTCTTTTTCTCTTTCTCTCTCTGTATCTATCTGTCTGTCTGTCTATCTATCTATCTATCTATCTATCTATCTATCTATCTATCTATCTATCTATCATCTATCTATCTATCCATCCATCCATCCATCTATCTAGCTATCTAGCTATCCATCCATCTATCTAGCTATCTAGCTATCCACACACGCACACGGACACACACACACACACACACACACACACACACACACACACACACACCCCTTAACCTCATCTGGTGACATGGCATTTTTAGTAATCTACAGACATTGAAGACGAGGTAGTAATTTTAGCTATTTCTATCCCACATGCAATATTTCCTAATAATAAGGATACTAGTGATCTATCTGAGCACATTATACTAAAACCTCAATCATAGTCCAGTTTTCCACAAAGCATAATCATACTATTCCTTGTAAGCTAATAATTCTAACTTAGTGACTACTTTGTAAACCAATATTCTTGATTAAATAATAATTATTAAAACAATTGAAAAGGCTACATTCTGAGTATGTATCCTGGCATTTTCAGAAACAAATATTATGGGGAATAATTACAAAGGGAGTACATTACTAAAGAGGAATTTTTCTTACATATATCAAAATAAGTGGGGGCATGTTTACAAGGATTTTTCTTTTAGATCTTAATATTTTTAAAGAAGGAGCTGTTCCATAAATTATTTTAGAGAATAGGATGAAACTATCTATGTTTATTACATAGAGTTTTAATGATTGTGTTGCCTTATTTATTTATTAGAATTTTAATCTAAAATTGAATCAAATTATATTTGATTTACCATGGATAAATTAATTGTATAATGCCTGTTGCTAGTGCTGGAAGCTTTGCAGATTAACCCAGCATATACTTTTAATAAACAGAGTTGATTTTTTTAAAGGAAATCATTGCAAATATTTCAACATAGATGAGAAGTTATGATGTTCCATGAAGGGCTGGGAAGTGGCTCAACAGGCTAATGCAGCCTGTTATTAACACACAGCTGCCTGCAATTACAATTACTGCAGGCTCGAGTCCCACCAGGCCCAAGGTTGACTCAGCCTTCCATCCTTTATAAGGTAGGTAAAATGAGGACCCAGATTGTTGGGGGGACAATAAGTTGACTTTGTATATGAATATACAAATAGGATGAGACTATTGCCTTACACAATGTAAGCCGCCCTGAGTCTTCGGAGAAGGGCGGGATATAAATTCAAATTAAAAAAAAAAAAACCACTAGAATATTTACACTGTTTTTAATTTCACTTAGTAAAATTTCTCTCATACATTTTTAGATGAAAATTTGGTAAAAATGAGAAATGCAGTAGTAGCATACATTCTGATATAAATATTAACCTGGAAGGAAGGAATCAACCATCAATTGTACCTCATTCACCAGACTTCAGATACAATTGATAGAATTCGAGTTCAGAGTTCACCTCCAATTAATAAAGTTCATTCTTTGTGAAGAAAAACCCTAACCCTAATCCAAACAATCGATGCTATTTTCATACTTTGTGTCAATTTATCAACATAATCATAATTTATACTTTTACATCACTTTATATCATTTGCAAAATTGCACAAATGATATAAGATCTTGCAAAAGATTTATATTTTGTCATTTATATCAGTTTGGATCTAGTGCAGAGATCTCCAACCTTGGTCCCTTTAAGACTTGTGGACTCCACAAGTCTTAAAGGGACTTTGCTGGCTGAGGGACTCCGGGAGTTGAAGTCCACAAGTCTTAAAGGGACCAAGGTTGGAGACCTTTTGATCTAGTGGTCATTCAGCTTTAATAAATATCCCTTTTTTCCAGTTGTTCCATAAAACTGAGGTTTATTATGAAAATAATAAAGACTGAGCAAGCATTCCCATGCAAGCTACATTTTTATATTTGGTGTTTAAAGTTAAAAAAAGCAGCTTGGCTTTCACCCAGAGGAAAAACATACAAGAAACACACTTTAATGTATTATCTCCCATGGTAAGTAAGATAGCAGTATAAATATTTAGCATGCACATTCAATGCAGCAGTTTGACCACAATAGTTGTTACCAAAAGAGACAGCTAAACCTACTGCCTAATACAGTATTTACTTAAACACTGAGATATTGCCATAAAATAAATACCACACACTATTACGGTACTATTACTATTACATCAAAATTTAATTATCTGTAATATGCTCTTTTGCAGCAACTCCAATTTTTCCCCTTTGTACATGCTACTAAACCCTCATTGTAGGCTTCTGAAAACTTCTAATCCCAATAAAGTATATATCGTGTCATACATCATTCCTCTGAAGTCATCCCAGATTCCCCCACCCACAAAAAAAGAACAGCTAAATATCATGAGATGCTGATATTTCTACCTGGCTATAGGATGGAAATCATTGTTCTTCTGCAGTGATAAGGAATGAAATTCCGAATACATGAAGATAGATCCTGCATCATAATACTAGGAAACGATTAATTCCAAAAAAAGGGGGGGGGAAACCCCTTCATGACTATAAAATCATTCCTCAATCTTATGATATCAGTGTGATATTTGAATTCACATATGAAAACAATGCAAAGTTCAGAATATTTTCATGACTGAAATAAAAAGTTGGAACTTAAAATTAACACATTTATTTTCAAAGTTGAGGTTTTTCTGATTGAAAAAAATGTTAAAATAAACACACTTTGATTTTTCATGTAAAATTACGAAGTTAAATAAATGTAATATTTTTCAGGGTTTTTTCCCCCCTTTCAAAATTAACTGTCTCTACTTTTCTATTTAAATTTAAGTTCTGTTTTATTTTTGGTCTTGCAGCAGAAACTCTCAACACACCTTAAATTGTGGCTATTAAAATAATCACAAAAATTGCATACAACCAGATTTTAATAAAGGAGGTAACATATTACAGTTTGTTATGAAAACAGAGATGCCCATTTAAATCTGCTGTAATAAATATATTATTTTCAGGAATAATGAAAAATGTACTGTATTGATGCCAGCAATAATCCTGTCAATTGAGTATCTTTAATATTGCTCCATTTTTTCCCCATTAAGAATAAAGAACTTTGACCTGAAAATTATGAAAAGGATTAAGATACGTATCAATAGAAAGATTTATGTCTCATGTTGACAAATTATTTATTAAGATTATATGAAATTTGGCCACTGGGATTATTAAATATGATTATTGTGGCACTTCATATCAATGAATTCATTTTGATTGGTAAGAGTTGCAACCAAGGAATATAATGCCCTAAAATAATGAAAGAGGATAAAGGGGAATGATTCTTTTCCACTTGGTCAGTTTCAAAGGCTTTAATCCCTTTATTGTCTTTTTTGGTTCTTATCCATATTTTAATTTTTTGAACATCAGCCATTTTGAATGAGATAATTTGCATAACTGAAATGTGCCCATCAAAGCACTTGCACTAACTGCTTTCTCAGCCATGACCTTAAACAGCTCATGCTCCTGAAATGAAGATGTGGGAGTCTATAAGCATCTTTATTGCTTTGTTTTTATTTATGTTTCCATCCTTCTAATGCAGATACACAACTCACTACTTTACAATGTCATTGTTATTTCTCCCCAAAGTATACATTTTACATGCATTTGGGAATTACATTGCAATGTTTGTCCTCCTGAAACTAATATTACTTCAGCAGAAGGAAATATTTGCTACCACCTGAGGCAGAATCTTCACAGAAAGTTATAGAATACACTTCAAGAGGTGGGTTATATGTCTGTAAGGATACTGTTGGTTCATTCCTTTGGCATTTGTGTGTGTGTCAGATTTTGGTTCTTTCCTAATGTTCTGTACAATGGTACCTTTTTTTGCTAATTATGATTACCCAACATCTAATTATGAATAATAGTATCACTAGCAGTAATCATGCTGCATTATTTCCATGTAGGCCGCTTTGAAATATTCTCTTCCAGCACTTCGTTGAAATCTGAGAGAACATTCACAACAGTCAGAGACAAAGAATTCATCTTCACCCTAAGCATGTTTTCTTTCTGCATGTTGTTGTTAGTTGCCTAGTCGTGTCCGACCCATCGCGATCTCATGAACAACGTTCCTCCAGGCCTTCCTGTCTTCTACCATCCCCTGGAATCCATTCAAGCTCACACCTACTGCTTCAGTGACTCCATCCAGCCACCTCATTCTTTGTCGTCCCATTCTTCTTTTGCCCCCAATTGTTCCCAGCATTAGGCTCTTCTCCAGTGAGTCCTTCCTTCTCATTAGGTGGCCAAAGTATTTCAGTTTCATCTTCAGGATCTGGCCTTCTAAAGAACAGTCAGGGCTGATCTCCCTCTAGGACTGATCAATTTGATTGCCTTGCAGTCCAAGGGACTTGCAGGAATCTTCTCCAGCAGCATAATTCAAAAGCCTCAATTCTTTGGCGCTCAGCCTTTCTTATGGTCAAACTTTCACAACCATACATTGCAACTGGGAAAACCATAGCCTTGACTATACACACTTTTCTTGGCAGGGTGATTTCTTTCTGTATATTTTTTATTAAAATTTACAGTTACAAACAACTAATACAAGAAAAATATAAAAGGTAAAAAGAAGCAATGTTTAAAAGTGCGGAGAAAAAAGAAAAATATAAAAAAGAAAAAAGTTGTAAAAAGAAATTACTTCCTCTTCATCCTGACAAGTACAATTTCAGTAACTTATCACCTTCTCTGATATAACACAAGGTGTTTTCTTCCCATGACTCATCTCTTACTTATAAACAAATTGTAAGGGCATTGTCATTCAGTCCTAATCAGCAAAAGTCCATTAAGAATTACCACAAACAACTGATATATTTTAACCTTGATCAAATAGGTCATCGTTATAGTCCTTCCCTTTGCTTTCAACAATCTTAATCTTTAGTCCCTTTAAATAGTGTCCCAAAAATTGATTTTTTTCATTTTCTTTGTCTCTTTTCAGAAAATCTTTCCAACACATCTCTTTTATAAATCCAAAAGAAAGTTATAATAACCACTCTTCTGGTTTTTATTTATATATTTCTTTTAATTATTAAGGCATCAGCCAGCTTCATTTGTATATGTAACATTATTCCATAACATTCGTCTTCTGTCATTTTTAAACACACATTCAAATCAACCTTAATCAAAGTCTTTAAGCTCTTTTATAATTTCTTTTATATATTTTATTCTTTATTCTCTTCTATTTTAAATCTATAAAATCTTTTATGATAGCAGATTATCTTAAAAATTATTTCTGAGTGGATTGTTCCCAAATATCCTTGAATTTATCCAATTAGAATATTTTGCTCCGTTTAGTTCTTTTTGGTTGCCTCTAGTGTTCAACATTCAACATCCAATCTTGTAATGATTTTCCCTCCTAATGAATAGCATTTTCCCATGGAAAGATTTTTTACAGTTAGTTTTATCTATCTACCTATCCATCTCTCTCTCTCTCTCTCTCTCTCTCTCTCTCTCTCTCTCTCTCTCTCTCTCTCTCTCTCCCTATCTACCTACCTACCTACCTACCTACCTACCTACCTACCTACCTACCTACCTACCTACCTACCTACCTACCTATCTATCTATCTATCTATCTATCTATCTATCTATCTATCTATCATTCTAAATCACAACATTTTCCTGCAGGATGGATTTTTGTAATTTACTTCAAACTCTTATTTCAAATCCATCTGGTTCTTTAGCCAATTAGAAGAGTCCGAAATCAATGTTCAAATAAATTAATTAAATAATTAAAAATAAGATTTTTTTTGAAAAGTCTTTAAACTTGCATTAAATATTTTTCACTAAAGATTGACTCACCCAGTGTAATAAAACCTGCATTCTGAAGGTTCCTAACAGCTCAAAAGCAGTTAAGAAATAATTTACAGAAATGATTAGGAGAAGTATGCAAACCCTGTTTCCATTAAGATGCCAAATGCAACTTGGATTAAGATGCTAATCTCTCTCTATGGGCATTACGGAGACCTGGTTGGGCACTGAAGGGGGAGTCCCCCTAGTGGAGATATGCCCACCAGGTTTCCGAGCATTCCATCAGCCAAGGGCCCAGGGTAGGGGTGGCAGGGTGGTGGTTATTATTAAGGAGAGTCTCGAGCCGAGGGAAACCACTGTGCCTCAGCTAGCTGGGTGTGAATCCCTCTACGTGAAGTGGGGTCGTAGGACTCAGGTGGGCTTGTTGATCACGTACCTGGCTCCTTGCTGCGTGACAACAGCCCTGCCTGAGCTGTTGGAGTTGCTGGCCGGGTTGGCAGTTGAAACCCCTAGACTGTTGGTCATGGGGGATTTCAATTTGCCATCAGCCGGCGTAGCATCCTCGGCAGCTCAGGAGTTCATGGCCTCCATGACGGCCATGGACCTGATTCAATTAATTGACGGCCCTACCCACGTCGGGGGAGGCACCCTAGACTTGATTTTTATCTCTGGCCAGTGGTCTAATGATCTGGTTTTAAATGATTTAGTTGTCGAACCTTTGTCATGGTCAGATTATTTTCTCCTCCGTCTGGACTTTCTGACCGCTACCCACCACCGCAGGGAGACGGAACCAATGCGTTGGTTTCGTCCCAGGCGCCTGATGGACCCGGAGAGGTTCCTGACGGAGCTTGGGCCGTTTCCCAAGCACCTGGCCCACGACTCGACTGAAGAACTAGTTGTGGCCTGGGAACAGGCCACGACATGTTTACTGGACCCGTGCCCTTCCTGGCTGGTACTGGCCACTCAGGAGGTGACACGAGGCTGGCTCCAGAGGATTATCAACGCTTCTTTGTTGGAAGGGGTTTTCCCTGCCGCCTTGAAAGAGGCAGTGGTGAGACCCCTCCTCAAGAAGCCCTCCCTGGACCCAGCTATTTTGGGTAATTATCGTCCAGTCTCCAACCTTCGCTTTGTTGCAAAGGTTGTAGAGAGTGCTGTGGCGCGACAGCTACCCCAATACCTGGATGAAGATGTCTATCTAGACCCGTTCCAGTCCGGCTTCCGACCCGGATACAGCACGGAGACAGCTTTGGTCGCAAATTAAAATATTCATTCATTCATTCATTCATTCATTCATTCATTCAGCTCCTAGAGCTTAATATCTGTTGAAAATCACTATCTTATGGTCTCCTCCTGGGGAGCTACTGTAGGGAGTGCTTAGGGGCAATCTCGAGTCTACTCATTGTCCAGAGGGGAATTCCAAGAAGTCAATCCATTCACCAGCGCCTTTTTCCACTGCAGTCATTGGCTGCACTCTTAGTGGAGCTGTCTCAGTTTGCCGTTGCGTCCTTGGAAGTCTATTAAACATGTATTCTTTGTGCAATCAGCTATGGGCTTTGATTGACATTTTCAAACACAAACTAAAGCCCTAAATGCTTGACCCAAACAGCAATAAGAATAAGCAGAGATAAGAGAAATATCCTCAGTCTCTGGTGTTGATTGAGATATTCTCCGCTCTCTTGCATTTCCACTGAGAACACTTTCATATAACACCACTGATTCACATTCATTCAGATGACAACACAACTTGACAAAAGGTTTCCATTTATTTTCTGCCAGCAATATCAACATAATTGCTTTGCTCTTGAAAACCATGCTTACGCTTCTGTTACAATTTCTTGATGGATGAATACTTTAAAAAATTGTGTTATAGCATGTTGGGCTTTTGAATATGAAGACATTATATCTCCTAATTGTAAAAACGCATCTTATAGCAGCACTTTGCTTTTTGCTTATCCTGTATTCTGTATATTTTAAATTCTACTTTTACTCCCCCTCCCTTGTTTCTAGCTGTTATCTCTACTATCCATTCCTCTTTCCATCACTATCTTCTAAAATCTTTCTGCTCCGTTTTGTTCGCCCCCATCCTCTGCTTTTGCATTTCCCTCCCATTACAGACCACTTGCTTGTTCCTCAACATTACCTTAACAAAACTATGTTAACTTATTCAAGCCATCTTGTTTCTGACCCATTTTAGCCTTTTGAGAATATGGCCATGATTACCTCGCCTACCATAAACATTTTTTAACTAGAAAAGTAACACATCACCATAGGAGGCAGAAATTTTCATAATGCTTACATCTTTTTTCTATAGCTTTCTAAGCCAAATCTGTAATCTAGTTCAGAAAATATGCCATTTAAAAAAAAAAAAATGTGTTCCTTTTAAAATTTACAGAGACTCATCATGCTGGTAGAAATACCCCCCATATTCCTTGAAATTGGTCGTCCTCTATTCCGCTTGTTTATTTTATTTTTAACAGTTAAAATCATACTCCCTGGAAGAGATGCCAGCATCGAACATCATCTTTACGTTGAAAAAGGCTTCTGGGCTAACTGATGAATCAAAGAGGTAACTGCTATTTTCTCCCTTCAAAAGTGTGTGGGTGGGTGGAGGGGGACAAATGGATAAATTGGGAGAAGAGATAAGTTGGTTTGATAGGAAAAATCTTTGGAGCCTAGAAACAGTGGCAAAAAATCTTTTCAAGAGTCTGAACCATGGATGCTATTCAGCAGGTTATGATAGATTCTGGAGTACCTGAAATTTTGAGTAGTTCGGAGAACCAGCAAATACCATCTCTGTCTGGCCCCAGAGTGGGGAGGGAATGGGGATTTTGCAATATCCTTCCCTCAGGAGTGGAGTGGGAATGAAGATTTTGCAATAGCATTCCCCCAGGAGTGGGGAGGGAATGGGGATTTTGCAGTATCCTTCCCCAGGAGTGGGGAGGGAATGGGGATTTTGCAGTATCCTTCCCCTGCCATGCCCACCAAGCCATACCCACCAAGCCACACCACGCCCATCAAGCCACGCCCACAGAACCGGTAGCAATAAAATTTGAATTCCACCACTGGTCTGAACCTTCGTAAATGACTGTTTTCTCCTGTCCATGCTTGGAGTGATGGATTTATTGCAAATGGGCACATCTCTCCACCCTCGCCCCCAACAACTATTTGGGGAGAATGCATGGGATGTGTTGTCAGAATAGATTTGGCAGCTCCCAAAAGATTGAGAACCCAGCCTTCAGTCATGGAAGTTCACTGAGTGATTTTGGTGGACCTGTCACTTTTTCTCAGCTCAACTTCTTCATGGGGTTTTTGAAGTGATGATAAAAGGTAGGAAGACCCCGATGTAAGCGTTCTCCTTCTCCTCCCTGCCTCCTGAAATCCAAACAGCGGTCCAAGAGCAAAACTGCTAGAGCAATAGCAAAACTGTTATTGATGTATTAATTAAGACTTTTAATTATGGCTGCTGAGAGACCTTGGCAACCTTCTGAAGTACACCACAAAGACAAATTCCTGGCAAGGCATACCAGGTAGGGAATCTACTTGGTTTTAGAACATAATGTTCATATAAGTATAATAATCTGACTATTAAAAATAAATAACTGCCCTCTAGCCTTTTATTACATTTTAAATCAGCTGTCTGAGTTGCCTATTTCAGTTTAACAAAAATATAAAATAAAATAAATAGAAACAGTCCTAACTAAAAAAAAAAAAGCTGAAACACAATCTGCACAATTTTATTTGCTGCTGATATGTAATCTTGCTTAAAAAAAAAAAGCAACAGTGCTGTCGTAGAACATAATCTGATGAATCGAAGAAATTGCAAAAAAATATTATGTGGAAAGCACAACTTTTGCTATACATTAGACACTTACAGCAATTAATGTTGTTAGTTTGTTTATTTGATTAATGAAACCAAATATAACTGTTAGAAGAAGATGAAAGTCCTGTCTACAGCTGCCTTCAGCTCTGTGGAAGGTTGTTTATTTGTTCAATAACGGTGCTTGTCATGAGTAGGCTCTTCTACTAATTCTTCAGATATGCATCCTATTTCTTTCAAGGGCCAGTCTTGTCAAATGCTGGAATATTGGCTTTTCTTTGTGGCATTTTGTTTCTTTAAAAAACATTGCAATTATCAGTGTTGACTTGCTTGTTCCAATTGATTCAGAAAAACGTGACAAATTGCTTTCAGAAAATAGTGAGGATTGGGCCAAACCATCCAGACTGCTTTCCAGGCTCAGGTTTTGTTTTTTTTGTTTTTGCTCTCCACAGCCTACAAGATCATGCGTGCAGAATCATGTGGAAATAATGAGACTAAAAAGAAAAAAAGCTTATTATATATAATGGCTAAAATCCAATGGAAATGTGACCAAATGCCTTCTCTGTAAATGGCCTTGTCATCTGCACCTCTATAACTGTCTGGTTTGTTTTTGCAACCCAACAAGATAGACACAGACTTCAGAGAATAATTAGAACTGCAGAAAAAACAATTCCTACCAACCTGCCTTCCATTGAGGACCTCTATACTGCACGAATCAAGAAGAGGGCTGTGAAAATATTTACAGACCCCTCACATCCTGGACATAAACTGTTTCAACTCCTACCCTCAAAAAGACGCTATAGAGCACTGCACACCAGAACAACTAGACACAAGAACAGTTTTTTCCCCGAAGGCTATCATTCTGCTAAACAAATAATTCCCTCAACACTGTCAAACTATTGACTAAATCTGCACTACTATTAATCTTCTCATTGTTCCCATCAGCCATCTCCTTCCATTTATGACTGTAACTTTGTTGCTTGTATCCTTACCATTTATACTGATATTGATGGTTTCCTGATTGCTTATTTGTAGCCTATGACAATTATTAAGTGTTGTATCATTGTGTTAAATTTGTACCCTATGACTATCATTAAGTGTTGCAAGTGTTTTACCTTGATGAAGGTATCTTTTCTTTTATGTACACTGAGAGCATATGCACCAAGACAAATTCCTTGTGTGTCCAATCACACTTGGCCAATAATTCAATTCTATTCTATTCTATTCTATTCTATTCTATTCTATTCTATTCTATTCTATTCTATTCTATTCTATTCCATTCCATTCTATTCTTCTTATCCTGCCCATTTTCAGATGCTCAATAAATGTTTCTATACAAGGATTCCCTGTAATGTTTAACTGGCATTTTTCAGAACACCAGTCCAGCAAAAGCTTCTGCAAAAGCAGATGTCCAGTCTGTTCTGTGGCCCAACACAAAATGACTGTAAAAGCAGTGAGCAGAAACTGAAAAAGAGAGGAAATGCATTGACACAGTTTCATGATCAGGAAAAGCTGAGCAAATCCTAGTCCCAACACCTTTCACATTGTTAACGAGGCTTCTTAGAAGATTTGTCAGAGGGAAAATATTGAGCTTAACCTGAAACAGCTATCTCTGAATTTAGATTTTCTGCACTGTGGACTAGGGGCGAGACAAATGCAACATCATGAGGGTAAGTCTTTTAAAAATGGTTAGCAGGACATATTTATGCTGTGGTCAGCCCATTGTCAAGATGAGCCCCAAATCTTCCTTATTGGTGGCAGGATTCAAACATTTCAGAACTTACAGTTCTAAGACACATTTTTGCCTACAAAGGCTTCCATTATAATTTGGGTGCTATTCAAAGTCTAAGGAAGCAATACCATGAGTTTTAACTTTTGCCTGGCGTACCTATTCCTTCTGGATCTGACTCATGTTGTGAAAATATCATTTTCTGGCTTTCTGTGCCCAATCACTTGTTACAAAACACCAATTACTCCCACAAAGACAATGTTGGAGAAGATGGAATCTAAGGGGGGGGAGAGAAGGAAGGAGGGAGGGAGAGAAGGAAGGAAGGAAGGAAGGAAGGAAGGAAGGAAGGAAGGAAGGAAGGAAGGAAGGAAGGAAGGAAGGAAGGAAGGAAGATAATCAGAACAAACAGACCAGAATAACAGCAAAAATATTCATAATGAGATACATTAAAAATGTAACTCAGCTCTTAAACAGCAAACTGATCCTTGACTATGAAGAAGTAGAGATATCTGCCTTCCTTACTGAGAAGAGTCTTGCTGGTTTTGCTTTTCCCCTTGGAGAATTTAGGAGGACCGCCAAGTTGCATACCAGCTCCTACAGGAGCAATGCAATTCCATCCAAAACTAATGATGGCAAGTCCCCAGATATAGAGAAGTGGGCTCTAAAGTCCACAATCAATGGTCTTGTTATATTTGAGTTAAAACATAGCCTCCTGGCCTCTCCACTGAGACATAACTTTGATGGCTTAAAGTGTCGAGTTTGAATCTGACCGGGCTGCGGGGTTGTTTCTATCATGAGTTACTCTCACATGAATTCAGATTGACACAGGTTGGAGCTGAAGGGGGAGAGGAGGGGTGGATGGAGTCATCAGCCAAAACAACACAGTTAACCGATGAGTCAGATACATGCTGGCTGGCCAGAGGAGGAGGAGAGATGTCGCCAAGCAACCAGCTCTTGTCACGATTGGACAATGTGACATATTGTTTTGAAAAAATGAGAAACTCTTACTTTAAGTGGGGTGGAAAGCACGGAAACCTTTATTACTGGCTTTCCACCAGTTCGTGCCAAGATACTGTATCTAAATAAATGTGTTCTTTGAGGAACTAAAATGCCTCAGAGTTTGATTTGTGATGGGTACATTAATTGGACCGTTAGATCTCTACTCCTCACCAACTGACTGCGACTGTCCTTGGAGGAAGAAGCACCACCACAACAAAAGTTCAATTAGGTTCAGGATGGGTTATTTGTTCTATCCTTCCATTGCCAGAGAAAGATTTGTCTATCTTTACAAATTAAGCATTGTAAACAGCTTAAGTCATTTCCTAGTATAAAAAACTAAAATGAAAAAAAATCATAGCAATCCTATCAGCAGCTCAGCAGGTGAGCCATCTACTTTTCTCACTATTTTGGGACTCTGATTAACTCTCTAATCAATTAAGCTGAAGAAACTATTCTCAGACTTCCGGGTGGCTCCACCTCTTCGCTGAGCCCTAATTAAAGGGGCTCCGCACTGAACATCGTAAAAGCCAGGAAAAGCCGGCTTTAATCTTTTTCCCTGGATGAAAGGGGCAAGATAAGAGCGCAGGAATGTTGGTAGACCTCCCCAGAGGCTTTGTTTTAATTAAGCAGAGCCTCGAAGGGTCGATGGGTCCCATAAATATTCCTGCCATCTCCGACTTCAGTGCGTGTCTGCAAAAGCAGGAAAAGAAGAAGGTGTCCATCTCTGCTAATTGTCTTATCTTTATGGATCTCTTTAAGCAGACGGAATGAGTGCAAGCGGACGATTATTGGATTGCAAGTATTTTTGATTTCCTGACTTCTACTTTCTAAAAAAGAGAATTTTTTTTTTCTTTGTTCTAATTGACTCTTAAAGATGGCGCCTGAACGGGAGTGAAAATGACGAATGGAATTTTAAACAGTCTGTGCAACTAAGAAGATAAGAAATGTTATGTGTGGATTTTAATGAAGTGAACTGAGCTCTCCTATACTTAAAGGGGAAAAGAGAAGTTTCTAGACTTATATTTTGTGAATTTTAAAACTGAAATGGCTACTAAACCACCTAAGATTGGGGGCAGAAGGGGTTCTGAACCAGCTTTAGAAGATCTGATTAAAGAGCAAGGGAAAGTGTCTGAAGAAAGGTTTAAGGAGATTATGGATAATAATGAGAAAATAAGAGAAGAAATAAAAGAGAATAATAAAAAAATAAGAGAAGATATCTTAATGGCTTTTCAAGGTTTGGCAAAAAGACTGGAGGTGGTGGAGGAGGAGGTGCAAGAAATTGTTCAGTCAAATCAACAAATAGAAAATAGAATGGGGAATGCAAATCAAATTGGATAAAATGAAGATCAAGTGGTGGTGATGCAGTATAGAATGATGGAAGGAGCTCTGAGAATTAGAGGTTTGAATGAGGACAAAGGGAAGATAAGAGCGCAGGAATGTTGGTAGACCTCCCCAGAGGCTTTGTTTTAATTAAGCAGAGCCTCGAAGGGTCGATGGGTCCCATAAATATTCCTGCCATCTCCGACTTCAGTGCGTGTCTGCAAAAGCAGGAAAAGAAGAAGGTGTCCATCTCTGCTAATTGTCTTATCTTTATGGATCTCTTTAAGCAGACGGAATGAGTGCAAGCGGACGATTATTGGATTGCAAGGATTTTGATTTCCTGACTTCTACTTTCTAAAAAAGAGAATTTTTTTTTTCTTTGTTCTAATTGACTCTTAAAGATGGCGCCTGAACGGGAGTGAAAATGACGAATGGAATTTTAAACAGTCTGTGCAACTAAGAAGATAAGAAATGTTATGTGTGGATTTTAATGAAGTGAACTGAGCTCTCCTATACTTAAAGGGGAAAAGAGAAGTTTCTAGACTTATATTTTGTGAATTTTAAAACTGAAATGGCTACTAAACCACCTAAGATTGGGGGCAGAAGGGGTTCTGAACCAGCTTTAGAAGATCTGATTAAAGAGCAAGGGAAAGTGTCTGAAGAAAGGTTTAAGGAGATTATGGATAATAATGAGAAAATAAGAGAAGAAATAAAAGAGAATAATAAAAAAATAAGAGAAGATATCTTGATGGCTTTTCAAGGTTTGGCAAAAAGACTGGAGGTGGTGGAGGAGGAGGTGCAAGAAATTGTTCAGTCAAATCAACAAATAGAAAATAGAATGGGGGGAATGCAAATCAAATTGGATAAAAATGAAGATCAAGTGGTGGTGATGCAGTATAGAATGATGGAAGGAGCTCTGAGAATTAGAGGTTTGAATGAGGACAAAGGGGAAGATTTAAAAATTTTATCAGAAGCTCTGGCTGAATTTATTGAACTTGATCCACAAGAGGTTGCTTATCAAATTGACAAAATTTATAGAGTTAATTCTTGGATTGCTAGGCAAAAGAAACTTCCTAGAGACATTGTGGTTTATTTTTTGAAAAGAACAGTGAGGAATCAAATTTTGCAAGTTGCTTTTCAGAAAAACTTGAAAATAGGGAACAGGAGTTGAAGGTTTTGAAAGAGATCCTCCCAAGATGTTAAGGGATAGAAAGGACTTTACATTTTTACACAAGAACTTAAGAAATACCAGATTCAATTTAGATGGGAGGTTCCAGTTGGCTTGACAGTGTATTATCAGGAAGAAGATATCGTATTGACACAGTGCTTAAGGCCAAAGATTTTCTTTCTACAGTGCTGAAATTTGAAATAGAAATAATAGAAAAAGAATTCAAGAGACTCAAATGGGTGTGGAAGCTGAGGTGATTCCAGTGATGTTACCATCAGAGGAACAACCACAAGAACAAAGACTGACGAGGGAGCCCTTAAGCGTAAAGAAAAGGAGCAACAAACTCAAAGTAAAGTTCAGGATTCTGCTACAGAAGCGGTGGAGGAGCACGGCCGAAGATACGGGAGGACGATCTTCAGTTGATTGCCCAAAGGCTTCAGCAGCCCAGTAATGGCAAATAAAATCTTGACTTGGAATGTCAATGGTTTGAACTCAGCTCAGAAGAGAAGAAAATATTTCATTATTTGAAACAATTTAAAATGATGCTATTTGCTTACAAGAAACGCATATTAAATTATCAGATCAAAAGTACCTAATAAACTCAAAGTCAGGTAAACATTTTGCTGCTTCAGCTTTGGAGAAACAACATGGCACAGTGGTTTATTTGAGAAAAGATATACCAGCCAAGTTAATAGAGGCAGATATTTATGGAAGATATATTGCTATTGAACTTACAATAGAAACAAAAGGACTCTCTTGCTTGGTATATATGCACCCAATCAGCAACAAGAAAAATTTTATAGAATGTTATATGATAAGTTGATCTATGGGATTATAAATCGTGTATTATATTGGGAGATTGGAATGGAGTAATAGATACACGAAAGGACAAGAGAATTTCTTCCAAGAAGATACCTGCACATGCAAAGCTGCCTAAATCCTTTTTTGATATGATAGAAGATTTTGAGTTAAGAGATGTATGGAGACTGCGGAATTTGGAGGAAAGAGACTATACTTTATTCTCTGATAGGCATCAATCCTTCTCACGTATTGATTTTATTTTAATTTCTAATGATTTGCTTTTTAGGGTGAAGAAAACTAAGATATTTCCAAGATGTTTGTCTGATCATAGTCCTGTTTGGATGGAATTGCAATATGGAAAAGAGGGTAGAAGAACTTGGAGATTAAATGAAAATTTGTTTAGATATCAGGATAATGTAAATCAATGTAAAAAGCAGATGAAAGAATTTTTTGATTATAATTTGAATAATGAAACATCGATAGAAATGGTTTGGGACTGCAGTAAAGCTTTTATGAGAGGTGTATTAATATATCTTAATAATAGACAGAGAAATAAGCAACAAAGACAGCGTAGGTATTTAGAAGAGGAAATTTATAAGAAACAACAATTATTAATACATAACCCACATGATCAAAAACTTAAAGATGCAATAAAGTTACTACAGAATCAATTTAATATGATAATGGCTGATCAGGTGGCAACAAATATACAATATGCCAAACATAATACTTTTGTAATGCAAATAGACCTGGTAGGTGGTTAGCATACACTTTAAGGAAAAGACAAAAACAACGTACTATAGAAAAATAGAATACAAAGGTAAAGAGAGATATCAACAGGATAAAATTAAAAAAGCTTTTTTAGAATATTATACAAATTTATATCTTAAAGATAATATATTGAATAGGGATATTGATAATTATTTGAAGGAATATAAGGTTAAAAATTTAACTTTAGAACAAACGGATGAATTGAATCGGCCTATAACCTCGGAAGAAATTATTTTGGTAATTAAACAATTAAAATGGGGAAAACTCCTGGTACGGATGGGCTTACAGTTAGTTATTATAGGAATTTACAGGATGAGATGTTAGGTCCACTTAAGGAATTATTTAATCAGATACAACTAGGAGAATTCCCCTCATGGAGAACCTCTTTATTTCATTGATACCAAAAGAGGAACAGGATTGTTCTAAACCTGGGAATTATAGGCCAATCTCACTTTTAAATAATGATTATAAGATTTTGTTAAAATAATAGCTAATAGATTAATGTTGATTCTGCAGCGAAGAATTCATAATGATCAATCTGGATTTATAAAAGGGAGACAGATGAGGAATAATGTTAGGCAGATTGTTAATTTACTGGAGTACTTAGAAAAGAAAAATTTTATTCCAGCAGCATTTATTTTTCTCGATGCAGAGAAAGCTTTTGATCGATTGCATTGGGATTTTTTATTTAAATTAATAGAAAAGATGCAATTTGGAGATGGTTTTTTAAGAATAATTAGGGCAATTTATGGAGAGCAAACAGCACAGATTATAATCAATGGTAGCTTAACAGAACCTTTTAAGATTGCGAAAGGAACAAGACAGGGATGTCCTTTATCACCATTATTGTTTATTTTAACTCTAGAACCATTATTGGATAAAATACGAGAAGTAAAGGAGATAGAGGAATTAGAGTTAGACAGTATGAATATAAGTTAAGAGCTTTTGCAGATGATTTGGTGATTACTTTAACAAACCCTATAAATTCTAGTAAATCTTTGTTGGAAATAATTGATCAATATGGGAATGTCTCAGGGTTTAAGGTAAATCAGAAAAGACAAAAAGTGATAATAAAAAATATGGCCAGACAACAGAAAGAAAAACTGGAGGAAGTAACAGGATTTGAAATTGTAAAGAAGGTTAAGTATTTAGGGGTTTATATTACGTCATCAAATGTGAAATTGTATAAGAATAACTATGAGGTTTTATGGCAAAAAGTTCAGAAGGAGTTGATTGTTTGGAAAAGATTGCAATTATCTTTGCTGGGGAGAATTGCTGCTATTAAAATGAATGTTTTACCTAGATTTTTATTCCTCTTTCAGATGATACCAATAATTAAGAAAGATAAGAATCTTGAGGAATGGCAGAAGGGAATTAACAAATTTATATGGGAAGGTAAAAAAGCTAGGGTTAAAATGAAAATAATTCAAGATTCTCGGAAAGGGAGGTTTAAAATGCCTAATTTTAAATTATATTATGAAGCAGCTGCTCTCTCTGCAATAAGTGATTGGTTTAATTTAACAGAGGACAGAATTTTGAATATAGAAGGTTATGATTTGTTATATGGATGGCATGCATATTTAATTTATGACAAAAAGTGGATAAGGCCTTTAAAAATCATGTGCTAAGAAATGCCCTTCATGTGTTTGGAAAAATACTCTTATAAACTAAATTATAAGGTTCCTATATGGGCATGTCCTAGACATACAGTAGAAAATATAAACATAGAACAGAATCAGGAAATGATTACATATAAAGATCTTTTGTATACTGAAAGAGGTAATTTGCAGTTAAAATCTCTGCAAGTATTAAGAGAGGAAGGGAAAAATTATACTTGGTTTCAATATGAGCAATTACATGCTAGATGGAAGGGAGATCAAAAAATTGGTATAGAGCAGAACGAGGGAAATTTGGTAAAGCAAATTAGAAATCAGTCTCAGGAGCATATAAAGAGATTGTATAATGTGTTACTTGAAATAGATTCTGAAAGGGACTTGGTAAAGGACTGTATGATAAAGTGGGCACAAAATTTTCAGGAGCCAATATTATTGGAAACGTGGGAAAAATTTGGGTTAGAAATGTTAAATTCACAGAGGCACAGAATATGAGGGAAAATTTTTATAAAATGTTTTATAGATGGCATCTAGATCCTAAAAAATTATCGTGTATGTATCCAGAAATGCAAGCAAAATGTTGGAGATGTAATTGTGATGACGCTACATATTTTCACATTTGGTGGACTTGTAAGCACGGAAACCTTTATTACTGGCTTTCCACCAGTTCGTGCCAAGATACTGTATCTAAATAAATGTGTTCTTTGAGGAACTAAAATGCCTCAGAGTTTGATTTGTGATGGGTACATTAATTGGACCATTAGATCTCTACTCCTCACCAACTGACTGCGACTGTCCTTGGAGGAAGAAGCACCACCACAACAAACGTTCAATTAGGTTCAGGATGGGTTATTTGTTCTATCCTTCCATTGCCAGAGAAAGATTTGTCTATTTTTACAAATTAAGCATTGTAAACAGCTTTAAGTCATTTCCTAGTATAAAAAACGAAAATGAGAAAAAAAATCATAGCAATCCTATCAGTAGCTCAGCAGGTGAGCCATCTACTTTTCTCACTATTTTGGGACTCTGATTAACTCTCTAACCAATTAAGCTGAAGAAACTATTCTCACCACTTGCTTTTAACTTCATTAAAAATATCAATGGAGAATTCCCCTTAACACCCCCCCCCCACAGTTCCAGGTTGCTGCCTGGATCTAAATACAGGGCAATATCAGCTTGTAACATTGTCCTGATCCCGTCTGACCCCAACTCCAAATCAAAGGCAACCCCAGGAGATACATAGAACAAGAGATCCTCCAGTATGTGATGCTAACTTGTGGTTAGAGGCAGGAGCTACCTGATTTTACTAGCAAAATCAGTCAGGGAGTAGAACAAGAATATGCTCCCAGGTGTGAAGATGAGAGACCTTCCTAAAGGCTATGGATTATATAGTTCAATGCATTTGGGTCACATTAGCATTTCATATCACACAGCCTGGATTGTAGTCTCATCTTCCAACAGCAGGAAATGGAGAGTGATCCTAGAGAGAGAAAGCTCTCTTGGCATAGCTTTCTTTTTATGCTTTGTTTGTTAGCTTTAGAAATTGAAGCCTTAATGTTTTCTTTGTCCTCTTCCTTTTGGTCTGTCAGCTTATCATTCTCCTGAGAGGATTCATATGATGACTTTTCCAGCCTTCGATTTGTGAGTTCACTAGTCCATGTCTAAGAATATGTCTGGCTTGACATATTGCTGAACAAGGAATGTACAGCTGCTCTTCACTCAAAGGCCACAACAAGCATTGCACAAACTTGTCAAAAATAGGCAAGACCAAGATTCATTTTCGGTTGATTTGGGGAATAATGCTATCAAAGCCAGGCTGCAAAAATCTATAAAACCATAAGGTGTCAGCAAAGAGTTAGAATTTTCTGTATCTCCCTGACCATCTGGGAGTTGCTTAGAAATGTGGAGCCCTGTTCTGAAAATTTTATCACAAAGAGTAAAAGTCTAAAGAGAAAACTCGAAGCATTTTTGCCGGTTCTTCTGTTCAACTGGTGGAATTCTAATATTATTTATTTTGTTCATTAAACATGAAACTCAGTCAACTGAACATTCAAAAATGCATCACAAATACCATTGACTGGTGCTGATGGTTGATACGGGTTGCTGCCAGTGTCCTAGGTATTAACCAAATACCTTCTTAAGATATACGTTGTTCCAAGTAGCGCAGTTTTTTTGCAGTTCTGCTGGCGTTATTGCAGGAATCTACAGTTTGTTAATGTATCTTATAAAATTCTTGGACATGGTACCAAGTGTCCCGATGACAATGGGTATCAGTGTTACATGTTTCATCCTTAGCCATGTAGTTTTGATGGTCAGGTCGTGATATTTCATGATTTTTTCCAGTTCTTTTTCTTCGACTCTGGCATCTCCTGGTACTACAATCTCAATAAATTGTACGTTTCATTTTTTGACAACTGTGATATCTGGTGCATTGTGTTCCAAGTGACGATCCATCTGTATTCGAAAGTCCCACAAGATCTTCACCTTCTCATTTTCTATAACTTTTTTCACTTTATGTTTCCATGACATTTTGGATACAGGCAAGTCGTATTTTTTACATAATGATCAGTGGATTAATTTAGCAACTTGGCCATGTCTACCTTTGTAATCAGTTTGTGCAATTTTGCTGCATTCACATATTAAATGTGAAACAGTTTCGACTTTGTTGTTGTAAAGTCGGCAGTTTGGATTGTATCTTTGCTTTCATGGCATTAGTTTGTAGTGCTTGTTCTTGGGCAGCGAGTATTAAACCTTCCGTTTCTTTCTTGATGGTTCCCATCTTAAGCCATGCCCATGTCAAGTTGTCATCACATTTTCCTTCAATGTTTTTCAAGTGCTGTCCATGCAAAGCTTTGGTTTTCCATCTATTTAATCTGTCATCCAGCTGTTTTTCTTTATATTCTGCCTTTGTTTCTGTTGTTTTTATAATGTTCTCTGTTTTCACAACCTGCAGCAATTTTTCTGTACTTTGGTTCACATTACTGGTTTTTTTTTTACTACTACTATTATTATTATTATTATTATTATTATTATTATTATTATTATTATTATTATTATTATTATTATTATTATTATTATTATTATTATTATTATTATTCAAAAAGAAAGAAAACTCACCATTAAAGTGCTGTCATCATTTCCTTCTTAAAAGTCCCTCACCAAAGTCTGTGAAAAATCTATCTTGTTTGGTATTCATCAGACCATTCTTTAAATGTGGCAAGCTCCAGATTTGTTAAAATTGGAAGTCCTCAAATTGGCATTGCCAGAAATAAAATTAAAGACAAAAATTGCTGCTTCTATTCCTGCAGCACAAGTGTGACCTGCTATAGTTTGTGGAACAAATAAATAAATATAGATCAACCCCTCCAGGAATTGCTGAGCCATTAAGTCTACACAGCATCATAGATAATTACAATTATCCACCTCTCAAGGATATTAGAACTGCCAATTTTCTGCAAAGCAAAATAAATAAATAATTTGGAGCAGATGTTGATAACTCAGACTGGTTTAGTAGGAATTTTGGGCATAGCTGTCAGCAGTAAATTAAAAAAAAACAAATGCTGATGAGATAAAAAAAATACAACAGTGATTTTTTTTTCAAATAATAAAGGGAAACAAGTGTTTACTAGCAGATATACAGACAATAAGAAAATGGAGAATACTATCAGGTCAGCTTGAATTTTTAAAAATGTTGGTTTTGTGAAAGGAAAAGAGATATAAGGGGGAAATGGATGAGATCTAATCATAAAATGTCTACTTCAGCTGTTCAAATATATATTTGCATGTTATTTCCTGTCCCATAAGCCTACAAAATGTTTGACTTTTGTTATAGTTCTTCAACTTCACCAGGAAAATGGAGTTAACTTTGAAGTGTAATCTTTCTTTCAAAAAATGTTCATTTATTTAAAATGTAAATTCCTTCAGTGTAACCTCTTTTTAATATATCTTCTACTATTTAGACATAATTTCCAGTAGTGTACCTTTTACCTCATACTTGCCTCTATCCCTTTTTCCAGATTTTGTGGCATGGAATGACAGGTGATACTAGCATGTCTCAAAGGTGCTTTTTCAAGAGATAACTGGACTTGCTTTTTTTTCTTCAAAGACATTTCGCTTCTCATCTAAGAAGCTTCTTCAGCTCTGATTGAATGGTGAGGAATGGAAGGATTTATACTCCTTGCAGATGGCTGGTCATTTGTATTCTTTTACAGAGTCATTGAGGCCACTTGGAGATTTATGTGTGTCCTCAGGTTTACCTGAGTAGTGCAAATGTGTATGGCGCCTTCTAGGAACTGCTGAAAGTACTGTGTTGTAGACTGGGGATAGATGATGTTGTATCCCTCCCCCTCTGCTGAGAGAGGGATGTTCAATTTTGACATAGATGGCTTCTTTGACCCTTCTTTCAAACTAGCAGTCCTCTCTGTCCAAAATGGGGACTTTGCTGTCTTCAAAAGAGTGGCCTTTGTCTTTTAAATGCAGATGGACTGTTGAATCTTGTCCTGAATGGTTTGTTGTGCCATGCATTTATGACATGGTTGTTTTGTTTCCCCAATGTACAGATCTGTATATTTCTCACTGCATTGTAGTGCATATACCATGTTGCTCAGTTAGTGTCTGTGTGTTTTATCCTTGGGGCATTCAAGCTTCTGCCTTAGTGTATTGTTGAGTTTAAAATGGGCACGTATGTTGTATTGGCTGAACATCCTCCTGAACTTCTCAAATATTCAGTATGGTATTATCACTTTCATAAAAGAGATCTTTCTGGACATGTTGAGATAAGGATGAAATTAAGCATAATTAAGAAATTATGCTGGACCATAAAATGAAAACAATTACAGATAGTCCTCAATTTATAACTTTTGCTTAATGACTGTTCAAGATTACAAATGCACTGAAAAATGTTACTTATGACAATTTTTCACATGACGTTGCATCATCTCCATGGTCAGATGATCAAAATTTGGATGCTCGGCAACTGGCTCATATTTATGTTGGTTGCATGTCCCAGGTTCATGTGATCCCTTTCTAGAATCTTTTGATAAGCAAATTGGTAAATCAGATTCACTTTACAGTTGCGTTACTAACTTAACGATTGGGGCCTCTGGTGGCTCAACAGACTAATGCAGTCTGTTATTAACAGCAGCTGCTTGCAATTACTGCAGGTTCTAGTCCCACCAGGCCCAAGGTTGACTCAGCCTTCCATCCTTTATAAGGTAGGTAAAATGAGGACCCAGATTGTTGGGGGCAATAAAAGTTGACTTTGTATATAATATACAAATGAATGAAGACTATTGCTTGACATAGTGTAAGCCACCTGAGTCTTCGGAGAAGGGCGGGATATAAATGCAAATTAAAAAAAAAAACAATTGCAGTGACTCACTTAAGAGCCTTGGCAAGAAAGGTTATAAAATTGGGCAAAACTCACTTAACTGTCTTGCTTAGTAACAGAAATTTTAGGGTCAATTTTGGTCACAAGTTGAGTACTACCTGTAGGTGGGAACAAAGTAGTTTGGTCAAAAATCTTGAAAGAGGCTCCTGAATCCACTGCACTTTTCAAAAACTATGTTTTCATGAATTATGCATTCTCACAATAATTTACATTCTCATGACATTTCACCCCTTTTGATTCAAAGCAGGCTTTTTGGGCTCAGAAAATAATGAGGGTGCCTCATGACTCTTTTCTACTAAAATTACATATTAGTGTCCCAATAAGTTTCTGAGATGGAAACCACCTGGGAACCATTTTGTTTTGGAGTAAAACAGTCTTTTGGTCTAAGCTAAGGTCATTCCTCTCTAAAATTCCATTCTACTTCCAGACTTCTTTCTATCGCCAAGCAACCATCTTCAGCAGAGGCAGATGCTGAGATGAACAACTTAATACAGTGGGCTTTGTGGGGGACAGAATGAAATGTGAGTTGGAAGATGCTATTATGTACCTTGCAAGACCACCCCTGTCATAAACCCTGCTGAGCAACATGGCAGATTGGAAAGGGTGGCAAATTGTGCCTGTCACTGCTGTCATCACTGATACTCGAATCACAGTAATTGAGGAAGGAGTTCACCCCAAACAACTGGAGATTACCCATGTTCCTGTCACTAAAAAGTTACATGGGGAGGACAAGACAGTGGCTTCTCTGCCCATTCTACAAAAACATAAGACTGTGCATCTGATATCTACGTGGAAAGTCCAGGAGAAAGGCAGCCCTTTCCCTTCCCATGACAACTATCTAATCTCTATCTAATCAGAATTCAAATATTTAATGCTATTAACTCTAAAGCAGGAGCTATGCAATGAGAATACTATGTGATAAATGCTAATATTTTCCCATATCCAGTCTTGTAAAAATAGTAATCTAAATATGAGCACAGAGAGAAAGTTCCTTTGGGAGCTGACAAAGAGCTGACTTGAGGAACAAATCAAAGAAATCCAAAGTAGAGAACCCTCATTGCTACAGTCCTTTATCTAGTTCATGGCTGTCCAACCTTTTGGCTTGCCTGAAGAATTGTCTTAGGCCACATATAAAATATATAATAGTTAATCATTGGTGAAATCCAAATTTTTTACTACCGGTTCTGTGGGTGTGGTGTGGCTTGGTGGGCATGGCTTGGTGGGCGTGGCAGGGAAAGGATAGTGCCAAATCCCCATTCCCACCCTACTCTTGGGCCAGCCAGAGGTGGCATTTGCCAGTTCTCCAAACTACTCAAAATTTCCGCTACCGGTTCTCTAGAACCTGTCAGAACCTGCTGGATTTCACCTCTCTAGTTAATGTATATAAATAACAACCCCTCTGTCGTGTCCCACTCCTCCGCTGATGGCCGGGTCGGGGAAGTCCATATCAGGCATGCCTCTGCAGCTCTGCCAAAGTCCTAGCAAAGTTCTCAAGGAGGCAGGAGACCAGGAAGTGACTTCAGCAATCCAAGGTAGACTTTGCCTGACTCAGAGAATGCCAGAAAGCAGATCCTTTATATAGGCCATGGGGTGTGGCTCCATGACTCAGCACTTATCTAGGCCTGCCCCTCCCTTCCTTTTGCTGACGCCGCCTATCAATTCTCCTGAAGTGAGGATCTCTCCAGGCTCCAGCTGTTGGTAATTCACATTCCTCAGGCTCACATGCTGTGGGGGAGGGGGAGGGGTCTAGTTGCTCCGTTTGCCTGGGCATGGAGCCAGGGCTGGGGGCTGGAAGCACGTCAGGCCCTTTGTCTTGCCCGGCCTGTCTGGGCATGGTGCCAGGGCTGGGGCCTGGAGGCATGCCAGGACATTCCTCAGCGTTCGGCAGGAGATAAGAGGGACCCAGCTGCGGGGAAAGCGAGCGAGACACAACACCCTCTTTAAGTGTTTATAATCTTGCGGGGCCACCTTACTAGCTGTCCAGTGGACATGCCTGTTCTAGATCTTTCTATTCTTTATCTGGATAAAACAGAAAACTGAACAGAGCATCATCTGACATTTTTGCTTCCTTTTTGCACCCCTCCCAGGTTAAGACAGATACAAACCTTAAGGTGATCATTATTTTCATAGCTCTTCCACTGTTTGATGTTAATACAATCAAGCAAAAAGCCATCCTCATAAGTGTGATAAAATCTGCTCCAAAAATGCCAATTAAATGCTAAAAATATAATATTGACTGAAGTGGATTATTGTAAGGCACTTTGGGGAGACCGGGGGAGTAGGGAGTGAAATGTTAAAAAATAGAAATGTTGCCAATAAGTAAATAAATATATGCTCCTATCCATCCATCCATCATAGGCTGGATATGTATGTGTGTGTGTGTATGTATATGTATATATCTAAATAAATAAACAAATAATTATTAGATTTATTCTGTAAATATAGATGCATGCACACAGATACATTTAATGAGGCCCTTCACTCCCTGTGAGGTGCCCTCTGAATCTGCTTTCTGAAGCCAGAAAATAAACAAAGGTAATGAAGGGCTAAACCTGGATGATTCTAGATCTTCCAAATTCTCCTGAAGGACACAGGTTCTTGGTCAAGAGGCCCTTCTTCCAGTTACCTTTGTCCATTTCTGTGCACAAACCTACTAGAGAGATAGACGATTCATTAGCAAAGAGGCAATTTTTATAAGCCAGCTTTTTCATACCCTGAAGCCATTAAATTATTCATTGATCTCCCACTGTGTTGCCACTTCAATTAGAGTTAAGTGTTGAACTCTATGTTATATATCTAGTATTGATAGCCTGAAAGCGCATGGCACAACTTGCCTTTAAAAAAAAGAATCTTAGTGTTTTAAAAGAGTATTGAATGTTTCATAAATATACAAGTAGCCACATTTGTTATACTCCTCAATTAGATGCAGAAATTTAAGTCTGAATATCAGTGTATAATTTCCACTAACTTAAAAATTGATCTACTCAAGTCACCCACCCTCTAGCAGGATTTTAATTAAATGAACTTCATTCACCTTGTCCCACTAAATTCTTTAGATTCATTTTCTGTTGCAACTGAGTGCATTTTCAAGTGAAGTTTTAAAACTGTACAAGAATGTTGAGTAAACTACATGCCTGTGAAACAGAGGGGCCTAAGATGACTCTCAATATTTTTTCAGTATTGAAAAATTTGAATTTATTCCATCTCCCAGTAAGTTTAAGCCAGCCAAGCAAAATTATCAGCTATCAGCATATATCTGTGTAATGGCAGGTGATTACAAATGCACCCTTAATATAGTATCTCTATGAACACTTTTTAAGATGATGGTAACTCAAAATGTCACAGAGCTAACAAGTTCATAGGCACCTATCTAATGAAACTCCTTATTTCAGAATTTGCAAAGTTGCACATAAAAATATCCAGGACAAAATGTTCTCCAACTTATTCTTGAGACTGCCTAGTGAAGGAAGGAAGGAAGGCCTACCAGCTCGTGCAGTTAGAAAACTGATCCCAATTTTTCCTTAATATTTAGGCAAAATGCTTTTTTTCCCCTGAAACTGAGAGAGAGAAAATGAATATATATATATAGCTTAAGGTTTTCTTCTCCATGTAAGAGTGAAACAACAGCACCGGCTCCCCCCTCCCCACCCCTTAATTTCTAATCAGAAGTGAAGATGACCTTGCAGTGGATCTATGGAAAGAGCTTCAAAAAAAGTCAATATGGTAGTCACACCCATGTGATCACAACTTTCTCCTTTTCTCCATGTGGCTATTATACAAAAAGTTGAGGTTTCATGCAGCCTTAGCAGCCCTCTTATCTTTGGGATAGCAACCCCACCGCCTGCAAATACAGGGATGTGATAGAATCAATGACACATCTTAGAATACTTCTGTAAATCATCAAAACACATAGAGCAATATTGCTTCAATGGGTCTACCTCCAGATTATTGCAAGAATTTAAAAGAAAATTCTTAGCAAACAGACCCATTAAAGCACTCTGACTTTAGGTATTTTGATGATTTGTAGAGTAGTTTGCTCCCCCACAAATCCAGCAAACTTGTAAACAGAAAAGGAAAACTTCCTATAATCTTAAATGCAATTTCCTTAATAAACTTTATCTGATACCTACTGCTGCTTATATAATTACCAAAACATACAAACAGCTTTTTTACACGGTTTTCCAAAATATTAGAGCTGTGCATGCTTTGAAAATGATTGATAGGAAATCTTTCAGATCTGGTGTAAACCCAGCAATCTCCGGCGCTTCATTCATGCAGCCCAACCTGTGGTGTTTCGGAGCCAGTTTTTGCTGGCTCACAAGAGTTTCTGCAAACTGGTGAGCCTCATTGCCTAGCACACCAGTTGATGGCAGCAGTGGAGATCAGCCTCCCGTCCTTCTGAGGTTGGTAAAATGAGGACCCAGATCGTTGGGGGCAATATTCTGACTCTGTAAAACTGCTTAGAGAGGGCTGTAAAGCATTGTGAAGTGCCGTATAAATCTAAGTGCTATTTCTATTGCTTAGCAATGCTAGTCTGGTCCCAACAGTACTCATAAATCAAGGACTATCGGTATGTTGTTCCAACACAGTATGTTTAAAGCAGGGGTATCAAACTCAAAGCCCGCAGGCCGGATCCAGCCAGCAGGGTGCTTAGATCTGGTCCATGGGGCTGCCTTGAAAACAGCAAAGGACTGGCCCGCAGTCCTCTGTCAGAGAAACGGAGCTCAGGAGGGCTGCACAAGACCTCCCGAGCTCCGTTTTTGCTGGCAGAGCGCTGCAGGAGACCCTCCCAGTCTCTGTTTTCAGCTGCAATGGCCTCCTACAGCACTCTGCCAATGAAAACAAAGATCGGGAGGGCTGTGTGCCCAGCCAACTCCCCTCCCCCAAGGTCAAACACAGCCATGATTCAGCCCACAATGAAATCGAGTTTGACCCCCTTGGTTTAACGCATCTAAGGCTACTAAGAATTAAAATGGTACATCATTCCTGCAGACAAGGGTTCTTTCATTAGCAATGCCATTTTTATTTTGCCAGGCTTTATTTGATTTCTCTCTAGTACACATTTGTTGTATTAGACCTCTAGACTGTGTGTGTTTTATACATTAATTTTTGCAATGCCCAAGGAGATTGTTTGGTTAGGATTTGAACAGACCAATCTAATACATATTTGCCTAGTGAATTCCTGAATCAGAGCATATTTTTTTCCACTTTCCACATTTCTTGGAATGTAGGGCTTCAATTCTTAACCAAGAAAGATATCCAAAGGGGTTTTTTTGGGGGGGGAGGGAGATAAAAACCAATTTAAACATGCATCTGCAATAACAAATGCATTAGAGTGATGTCAATTTCCTCCGTATAGTTTCAAACTCACTGATCAGTGCAAAAAAAAAAAAGACAAAAAATTCAATTGATCTGAAATAGGCTAAAACCTGGGCATTTCTTATTAATAACTCAACTGATTAATCTTTATTTCATAACCTTTTCCCAAAAAATCTGCTTTGTAAGCTTTTAGATTTTAAATCGGCTAACATAAAATATTGTCAATGACCATATGTATAAATAAGTAGTATTCTACAGAATGGCTTATCGGGAGATAATATATGAAGAGGATGATTCAAACACTGAATGGATGTCTTTTATTTGCTTAACCCAAAGCACAGCTTAGAAGGACACCCAAACCTCAACTTTCATAATACAAACTCTTAGTTACTGTTAATACAATATAATAATTATTCCACTTTTCCTTTTTCTGCCTGTTTTATCCTGGCTATAAGGTTATAAGATAAATGAAGCTGGAAGCTATTTACTGGCCTAATAAATTGAGTTTTTACCTAAAGGAGATTAAAATGCACAGTCCTAGACCAATGAGCTCTCTGCCTCCTCACCCTTTGTGATACAATAAGGGTTCTGCAATACTCAGAATAGCAACTCTGTAAGGGATGTGCATAAGCACACCAACATGCCTACCGTCCCTGTCTTAATGTTTTCTTTTATTCATTCCTTTACATGTATTTATAATTATGTTTACACTTGTATCTGTCATAAATCTGTCATAAAATACATGCTTGACGAAATAAATAAATAAATAAAAATAAAAAATGTTCTAAGTGCATTGCTCTAAAGCACCGAGTCTCATCCTCAGCAACTTTTAAGATGGGTAGACTTCAACCCCTAGAATTCTCCAGTCAGCATGTCAACTGGGGAATCCTGGGAGTTGAAGTCCACACATCTTAAAATAGCTGAGACTGGGAAACACAATGCCAGGCTGAATTGCTAGACCTCTAT
Organism: Ahaetulla prasina; assembly: GCF_028640845.1. Classification (NCBI taxonomy): domain Eukaryota; kingdom Metazoa; phylum Chordata; class Lepidosauria; order Squamata; family Colubridae; genus Ahaetulla; species Ahaetulla prasina. The sequence continues at coordinate 161,928,021 of NC_080539.1, forward strand.
TCTAAAAGAATCCTAACTTGCAGAAATAAGAGCTTTGTTTCAGATTCTGAAGAAACCTCGTTGGTCAAAATTTCAGACAATATGGATTCAGAGCCTGATTCAGGAGATTATTCTCTTTAATGACTTGAAAAAAAACCAGTGACTTAGATGCTCTGTAACACCTTCAACAACAATGATATTGAGAGAGAGAGAGAGAGAGAGAGAGAGAGCAAAAAGAGTCCCTGTTAACAGAGCTGGCTAGCAAAAGGTTACAGCTCATTCTAGTCACAGAAAATGTCTGTAAGAACCCAGGTAATATAAAAGAGCCCCACACATCAGTATATAATGAAGAGGTCAAACTTAGTTCAACTGCTGGAGCAAATTGTAGATGTAGAAACACACATCTAAATGAAGGGAATGGAACCATTTCAGAAGGCGCAGGAAGAGATTGACCAGGCCCCGCACTCATGACAGGAATGTCTAATAGGCACCTGATCCTAAAGCCATTTACTGGGAAGCACAGTGCATTGATTGCAGTGATCTATATTTCCTACAATTGCTGATGATTGCAGCCGAAGCTGAGCGCGGCACAAGCTGTGCCTATTTAATGGGAGGGGGGAGGGGGGGACCCTTGCAGGAATATCAGAAAGACTGTGTGACACTTGATGTCACTGCTTCTTTCCTTGCCTTTCTAAGAAGAGTGATGTGCCGTTTGGCTAGACTAGTCAGATTTATTTAGTAGGTATCATACCAATTTTTTAACAATGTGTAGGGATTTCTGAAAGGTTCTGATTGCGTACCGGCTCCCCATGCTAGTCTGATAAATGCAGTAATTTGGCATCTTTTGGGATCAAAGGACAGGACACACAACTGTACATGTATGTTCAATTTTGAAGGCGAAAACATGCTTGGTCCCTCTGAAGTACGATACTAGCTACCCATTTTTGAGATTTCTTCTAATTCATGTCCATGAAATAGAATAGAGTAGAATAGAATAGAATAGAATAGAATAGAATAGAATAGAATAGAATAGAATAGAATAGAATAGAATAGAATAGAATAGAATAGAATAGAATTCTTTATTGGCCAAGTGTGATTGGACACACAAGGAATTTGTCTTGGTGCATACGCTCTCAGCGTACATAAAAGAAAAGGTACCTTCATCAAGGTATTCATCAAATGTAACATTCCCCAAAACATTCAGCTGAATTTAAACTCTCATAGAAATATAAATACATTTCACATAAAATTCTTTGTTTGCGCCTTCAGATTACTGTCAACTTCTAGTGACTGTATGGACTAATCCTTGGTGCTTTCTTGACAAGATTTCAGAGATGGCTTGCTGTTGCTTCCTTTATAGGGCTGAGACAGATTGGCCGGCCCAAAGTCATCCAGCTGGCTTTGTACCTCCAATAGGACCTAAAACTAATGGTTTCCCTAACTAGCCTGATGCCTTAAGAACTACAGGATTCATCATGCAATAAGTACTAAAAACAGCAAATACTGAGCAAACTATGTGACTTACCATGTGACCCCTTATTTCTTCTAGAAGGAGTAGTGAGTCATGAGGCAGCCAACACGAAGAAGTTCTACCTTGTATTCAAGTGCCAGGAGAAAGATGAGTACCAGGATAAGTTTTTTGCTTCACAATGCAGCAAGTACTGAATTCTGATGAATTTTGAAGCAATTGAGTACCGAGGTACCACAGTACATCAAACTGGCTCTCCTCATGTGTAATATTTATATATGTATCTGTGTGTTTACAGACACAGACTCCCACACACATAAGCAGCTAAATAGCACAGTATTTGAGTGCTATTCTTTGATGTGATAAACCATGGATTGAATTCTGGCTGATACCTATACCATTAGAAGTCTTTGGACAAAGACCTCCTATTGTTTTATCTGCCCATTTTGGATATGAGATGACACAAACTAAGAGAGTCATGCCAGTTTGGATATCATTCAGATCAACAAGAGTTGTATCAGATGTTAAGGAATCAGGACAATTTGATGATAGTAGATTACTGGATCAACTCATATATGGATGAGACAAAAGAACCTGGAATTGATGGAATGTTATGATGATACCAAACCTAATTAGAGGGATTATGTGGAATATATGAGAAAACTATGGATGGACAGAAGATCTACATCCATGCTAAATAAGAAATAGCTAATTACCCAATATTCAACATGGTGAAGCTGTTCCCTCAGCTTGACATACACCAACTACTTTACATATTACATCTCAAATTCAAAAAGCTATGCAAATCAAAAAGTCAAGATGCATTTAACTGTTGACTGCTTTGACACTGTTTCCCCCAGATGCCTGGATCCCTTTAGAAGTAAGAAATACCTGTCAAATCACGGCATGTTTCATTCATCTGTTTATATGTTTAATTTTATCATTTTAATGTCTAAGGCCACCTGTTCACCAACAATGCTGGGCAGCTGCTCTGCAGTACTACTGGTCAATGTAGCCCCTATAAAGTATATATTTTCTGAGAGATGGGTGGGTGTGTATATACTACTCTTCCTTTTGATTGCATAGTCAAACAACTCCAGTATTACAGTGACTGTAACATATACCACTCCATTGATCTGAGTTATAGTGGTAGTAGGGATTCATCTAAGGGAAATAGGATATGGCACTGTGTCTACATAATGGCAGTCATAATATATGGCAGACTTCCCAGTCTGAGTCTTTTAGATGTGTTAGGATTTTAGATTTCCTTATGTAGAAGAAGGAATGGCAGAACCTGGGGTGGGGGAGGGGGAGTTGAAAGAGGGATCAGCCTAGAATCCCTGCATAGCCACAAACAAAATAAATCCAATGTCCTTGAATTCCACTGACCCTTATCTAACTCAAAGTGACCCAAAGCAGGTGCTAACTGTTAGTTGAAAAGATTCCCATCCATAAACATGATTAGCAATAAATCAGTTTAATTGAACGTTCACATGTGGATTTGATCTTTCGTGCCTGACATCTTTTGGCCATTCTAGTTAACAATTCGGAATGGTGGTAGTTTCAGTATTATCTAGATAATATCAATACTCTTAAATAAGGAGGTGGGGGCAGCAGTTTACAGTGTTCCCTTCCTGTTTTGGATACTGCTAGGGCAATTTTGATTCGGCTAGGGATGAGCTCTGAGGTTATGAACTTCAGCAAACTAACAGGTCAAAAAGGAATTTTGGATCTAATAGAGGGCTTCTTAGATGACCCATTGGGGTTAATTAATGAAAGCTGATGGCACTTATTAGGAAATTGGTTCATTGGAATGCAGTGAGATTTAATTTTGAATGAAGATTTCTCTTGTAGTACAAAGAATTTAGGATTGTATACTCATAATAAGCACAATCCTATGTGTATTTTTCTTTGTTTCCAGTGAGACCTGGGAATAAGCATGTTTAAGCTTGCAGCTTCAGTTGGACTGAATTCAATGGGATTTAGCTAAAATCTACTGCACTCAACTGAATTTGCTTTTTATATATCTATATCTATATCTATATCTATATCTATATCTATATCTATATCTGGCTGTGAAAGTTTGACCATAAGAAAGGCTGAGCGCCAAAGAATCAAGGCCTTTGAACTCTGGTGCTGGAGAAGACTCCTGCGAGTCCCTTGGACTGCAAGGTGAACAAACAAGTCAGTTCTAGAGGAGATCAACCCTGACTGCTCTTAAATTGGGCCAAATTTAATAAGTTTTTTAATGTCTGTTTTTAGTATTGTATGTGTTTTCACTGTATTTTATCTTGGCTGTAAACTGCCCTGAGTCCTTCGGGAGAAGGGCAGTATATAAATTAAATAATAATAATAATAATAATAATAATAATAATAATAATAATAATAATAATAATAATAATAATAATAATAATAATAATAATAATTAGGCCAGATCCTGAAGATGAAACTGAAATACTTTGGCCACCTAATGAGAAAGAAGGACTCACTGGAGAAGAGCCTAATGCTGGGAAAGATTGAGGGCAAAAGAAGAAGGGGACGATAGAGAACGAGGTGGCTGGATGGAGTCACTGAAGCAGTAGGCATGAGTTTAAATGGACTCCAGAGGATGGTAGAGGACAGGAAGGCCTGGAGGAATGTTGTCCATGGGGTCATGATGGATCGGACACGACTTCACAACTAACAACAATATTTATATCTATATCTCTGTGTGTGTGTGTGTGTGTGTGTGTGTATTGCTGATAAAGAAATAGCTGGCTCAGCTGGTAAAGGGAGGAGAACTTCTGGCTCAGAGGTTAATACAACTGCCTACTATGCAGGCAGCCCAAGTTCGGATCCGAGTAAGGATTCTGACTGATGAGAGAGTCAGATAGCTTGAAACAGATCTATACTAGTCTCCCTTTATTTCTTTATCAGCAAAATATATTTGGTACAAAATGGTTTGTCGTGAAAGCGAGTGCCTTAGGGCTCCTCGATTGGAGTTGAAAGGTGAAAGGGAAGCAGTATGCTCCCTCCCATATTGGGGCAGACCAGGTGCTTTGTCAGAAAAACATTATATATATGTATGTATGCACATACACACACACACACAATCTTCCTCTCTTTGCCCTTCAGACTTACTGGTGTGCAAAACAACAAGTTTCAAGTCTCTGGAAATTAAATTCAGCTATTATCTTTCTTTAAAAAAAAAAAGGTTTGCTTTTCTACAAGACATAGAAGTCACTTTTTTCTTCAGATCCGGACAGGCACCCAAAGTGTTTTTGCTTCCAAATTATTTGAGAATGAACTTAACAAATTGCAACTGCAGGCGGAGATGTTAACTGACAGCTGTTTGAACGGGAATGCTAACTGCTTTCATACTAAATTAGCCATTGCTGAAATTAAGCAGCAACTTGGCAAAGCAATTACAGGCACCTTGTTTCAGAGAATCTTGGCCTAGTCAGAAAGCAGCCCCTTACAGCCAGATTACTGGCAGAGGAGAAGTAGAAAAATATTGGGAACACTCCTAGCATTAAACCATATCTTTGCATTGCCTTGGAGTATGGATAGGTTTAGTGCTCCATCCATATTGGAATTAGCACAAATGCTGAAGGGAGAGCCAAAGCTTTAAATAAAGGGATGAGCCAGTTCCTTCAGAGGTCACCTAATCTGTCATTTGTCACATATCAGTCAGTCAGAGAGCAATCCAATTGAATTTAATTCCTGGAGCCAGACCATGATTTGAAGGGGAAAAAAACCTGTTCGGTCATTCCTTTTTACAGCACTGGCAAAATACAAGAAGTTGATCTCCCTCCTTCCCTCCCTCTCCCTCTCCCCCTCTCTCTAACACACAGTATAATAACTTGTGCAGATACAGTTATTCCTAAATTTACAACAGTTAATTTAGTGAACGTTTGAAGCAGTGGTGAAATAATCTGAACCGGTTTGCCACTGGTTCGCTGGCTGCATATGCGCGCTGTGCGACAAGCAGGTGCTGTGTGTGTGCATGTGCAGTGTGCACCAAATGTGTGCTGTTCACGTGCATGTGTAGTGCACACCAAAAGGAGACTTGGGAAAGTAAGTAGACAGCGGGGGGGCGGGGGAATCAGCTGTGGCACGTGAGCTTGGGAACTTTTTAAAAAACTTTTTAAAAGCATTTTTTACTTTACTTTTCTCTGGAACCAGTAGTAAAACCGGAATCAGTTCTCTGGAACGTTCTCTGAGCATTGCTGAGCTGATCTTCAGAACTTTTTTAAAAAACTTTTTTTACTACCGGTTCGGCAAACCAGTAGCATATTTTACTACCGGTTCGGGTCAACTGGCCTGAACTGGTAGCATTTCACCCCTGGTTTGAAGTTACAATCGCACTGAAAAAAGTGACTTATGACCATTTTTTTTTTAATTCAAAAAGTTTTACAAAAAATTTTTCTCCCTTTCCCCCCCTCCTCTCCCCTCCCTTCACAACCCCCCTCCCCCCCCCCGACTTCCCAGAACGGGCACAAGGTATAGTTAAAAATAAAACAAACATATGCTAAAAAATTTTCATCCCAACTTAATTATACCCCTACAATCATCAATTCCTAACTTCCCCCAAAAACAATCAAGAATAATACATCATAATCATTCAAAAACAGTCTGATAACTCTTAGTCTGATATCTACGTTGAATATAGTCAATCCATTTTTTCATTCCTTTAAGTATCTTTCTTGTGTATTGTCTTTCAAAAAGGCTGATATCTTCGCCATCTCAGCCAAATTGGCAACCTTCAATATCCATTCTTCTATTGTAGGTACTTCTTTTTTCTTCCAGTATTGTCCTATTAGTAATCTTGCTGCTGTTATTAGGTTTAAAATCAATTTAGTCTCAATTACTGTACAATCCGTAATAATTCCCAACAAGAAAAATTGCGGGAGGAACTTTATCTTCTTTTTCAAAACATTTTGTAAAATCCACCAAATTTTTATCCAAAAGGCCTTTATGTCCTTACAAGTCCACCAAATGTGAAAATATGTAGCGTCATCACAATTACATCTCCAACATTTTGCTTGCATATCTGGATACATACACGATAATTTTTTAGGATCTAGATGCCATCTATAAAACATTTTATAAAAATTTTCCTCAGATTCTGTGCTCATGAATTTAACATTTCTAACCCAAATTTTTCCCAAGTTCCCAATAATATTGGCTCCTGAAAATTTTGTGCCCACTTTATCATACAGTCCTTTACCAAGTCCCTTTCAGAATCTATTTCAAGTAACACATTATACAATCTCTTTATATGCTCCTGAGACTGATTTCTAATTTGCTTTACCAAATTTCCCTCGTTCTGCTCTATACCAATTTTCTGATCTTCCTTCCATCTAGCACGTAGTTGCTCATATTGAAACCAAGTATAATTTTTCCCTTCCTCTTTTAATACGTGCAACAAATATACAATATGCCAAACATAATACTTTTTGTAATGCAAATAGACCTGGTAGATGGTTAGCATACACCTTAAGGAAAAGACAAAAACAGCGTACTATAGAAAAAATAGAATATAAAGGCAAAGAGAGATATCAACAGGATAAAATTAAAAAAGCTTTTTTAGAATATTATACAAATTTATATCTTAAAGATAATATATTGAATAGGGATATTGATAATTATCTGAAGGAATATAAGGTTAAAAATTTAACTTTAGAACAAACGGAATAACTGAATCGGCCTATAACCTCTGAAGAAATTATTTTGGTAATTAAACAATTAAAAATGGGGAAAACTCCTGGTACGGATGGGCTCACAGTTAGTTATTATAGGAATTTACAGGATGAGATGTTAGGTCCACTTAAGGAATTATTTAATCAGATACAACTAGGAGAATTCCCCTCATGGAGAACCTCTTTATTTCATTGATACCAAAAGAGGAACAGGATTGTTCTAAACCTGGGAATTATAGGCCAATCTCACTTTTAAATAATGATTATAAGATTTTGTTAAAATAATAGCTAATAGATTAATGTTGATTCTGCAGCGAAGAATTCATAATGATCAATCTGGATTTATAAAAGGGAGACAGATGAGGAATAATGTTAGGCAGATTGTTAATTTACTGGAGTACTTAGAAAAGAAAATTTTATTCCAGCAGCATTTATTTTCTCGATGCAGAGAAAGCTTTTGATCGATTGCATTGGGATTTTTTATTTAAATTAATAGAAAAGATGCAATTTGGAGATGGTTTTTTAAGAATAATTAGGGCAATTTATGGAGAGCAAACAGCACAGATTATAATCAATGGTAGCTTAACAGAACCTTTTAAGATTGCGAAAGGAACAAGACAGGGATGTCCTTTATCACCATTATTGTTTATTTTAACTCTAGAACCATTATTGGATAAAATACGAGAAGTAAAGGAGATAGAGGGAATTAGAGTTAGACAACATGAATATAAGCTAAGAGCTTTTGCAGATGACCTGGTGATTACTTTAACAAACCCTATAAATTCTAGTAAATCTTTGTTGGAAATAATTGATCAATATGGGAAGGTTTCAGGGTTTAAGGTAAATCAGAAAAAGACAAAAGTGATAATAAAAAATATGGCCAGACAACAGAAAGAAAAACTAGAGGAAATAACAGGATTTGAAATTGTAAAGAAGGTTAAGTACTTAGGGATTTATATTACATCGTCAAATGTGAAATTGTATAAGAATAACTATGAGGTTTTATGGCAAAAAGTTCAGAAGGAGTTGATTGTTTGGAAAAAATTGCAATTATCTTTGCTGGGGAGAATTGCTGCTATTAAAATGAATGTTTTACCTAGATTTTTATTCCTCTTTCAGATGATACCAATAATTAAGAAAGATAAGAATCTTGAGGAATGGCAGAAGGGAATTAATAAATTTATATGGGAAGGTAAAAAAGCTAGGGTTAAAATGAAAATAATTCAAGATTCTCGGGAAAGGGGAGGTTTAAAAATGCCCAATTTTAAATTATACTATGAAGCAGCTGCTCTCTCTGCAATAAGTGATTGGTTTAATTTAACAGAGGAAAGAATTTTGAATATAGAAGGTTATGATTTGTTATATGGATGGCATGCATATCTAATTTATGACAAAAAAGTGGATAAGGCCTTTAAAAATCATGTGCTAAGAACTGCTCTTCATGTGTTTGGAAAAATACTCTTATAAACTAAATTATAAGGTTCCTATATGGGCAAGTCCTAGACATACAATAGAGAATATAAATATAGAACAGAATCAGGAAATGATTACATATAAAGATCTTTTGTATACTGAAGGAGGTAATTTGCACTTATGACCATTTTTAACACAACCATTGCAGAATCCCCATGATCACATGATCAAAGTTCAGATGCTGGCCAATTCATATTTATGACGGTCGCAGTGTCCTGGTGTCATCTGATCACCTTTTGCAACCTTCTGACAAGCAAATTCAATGGGGAAGCCTGATTCACTTAACAACCGTGTTGCTAATTTAACAACTGCAGTGATTCATATAACAATGGTGGCAAGAAAGATTGTAAAATGGGGCAAATTTCACTGACCAAATGTCTTGCTTAGCAATAGAAATTTTGGACTCAGTTGTCATTGTAAGTCAAGAACTACCCATATGTTGCATCTTTATAAGGGAATGGCAGATGTCAGAGTTCACAAAAACAATAGGAGCATTAAACATCTAGGCCCAATCATAATGAGATCAGGTAGTCTGTAAATTTAAAGAATAAATAAATAAATATCTGAGGTGCTGTATATTTTTAGCCCACAGGTATACTTTGGAATAAAAAATAAGGAGAAACTGTAATGTTGGGTTAGTCTACTGCTGTATGGAGAACAAGTATTTAAGAAGAATGATCAGAATAGTTTTCTGAGGTAAAAGGTTGATTATATGTGATGTTCAATGGGTAATTTCAGCTTGCATGTATTTTAAAAACTATAAATAGCAATTGTCTGTAGCAGATGGCAACATCTTGCTGACCTTAGCTAGTTTTAAAAAGCTAAAAAAGGTCAAACCTTCATAGCAGTTGAAAGGAAGATCACGAAAAAGACCATGGTTATAAGTTGGATGTAGAAGTCTCAAATTGCCCCAAAAGTAAACAGTGGTAAATTAAATCCCATATTGGAGGTCTGAGCTTGATCGTTTTCTTGCAGATATTTCATTTCCCAATCAGGTAACATCACCAGTGCTAAAAGGGAGAGGAGGTTACTCTCTGATAATGATATCAATGATAAACCTATATCCTTGTTTTTTTAAAAAAATGTAGTCATGAGGTGTTGAGCTTGGCTTGTGATAATTTTGATCTGCTGGGAACTTCTAGTCTCAGGAAATCTACCTGAAAGCATGGACAAACACACACACACACACACACACACACAGAGAGAGAGAGAGAGAGAGAGAGCATGTCCAAGCTATTGGGCCTAGATAAAATGTTTCTACTGACACAAACCTCCCAGCACCTTATGGTGTCAGTCCTGGCCAATTTGACTCTTGGAATGTATCCTTATTATGGAACTGATAGCAGGAATCCTTCAGTTCCTCTAGAATAGAACATGGGTGTCAAACTCGATTGCATCACGTGATGATGTATCGTGACGTATTGTGATGTTTTTTTGCCTTCGCGGAGTGGGTGTAGCCTGCACATGACACATCCAGCCCGCGGGCCGCCAGTTTGACAGGCCTGCTGTTTTATATAGCAAAGAATGACCTATAGGATTCCCATAGACTTGTATACACCTGTCCAAGAGCTAGGAGAATTTCTGAGGCCGATTGCCAAGAATAACAGCACAGAATAACAGCATAAAAGAGTTGGAAGGGACCTTGGAGGTATTCTAGTCCAACCCCCTGCTCAAACACTATACCATTTCATACAAGTATTTGTCCAGTCTCTTCTTAAAAATCTCCAGTGTTGAAGCACCTACGAAACTTCCCTCTGTCCAGTCCAATGACCTTTTGGCATTTACCCAACACACATGAACATAAGGAGCATCTTTTGAGTATACGAAGAACCTTTGGAGGGGTTTCGAATGGGACCAATCCCATTAAATAAATGCAGCCAAATGTGCAGATGGAAACTAAAAGTTGAAATAGACGAGTGTTCTGATTCAGGAGACAAAAATAATTTTGTCTTTGAGAAAACCAACTTGAGGTTATATGACTTTTAAAACACCTCCCACCGCCATTTCCATTCTCTCCTTTTTTTCCAGAAAAGAAGATAAGCTTTTCCAGCCTAGCTTTTTTAACCTTCTTAAGGGTGAAATTTGTATTTATGAATTTTAATTATGCCTTAATTGGATTGTTTTTAATTTATTTTTGCACATTTGTTGGGTTGCTTGCTGCCTTGATTGTCCTGGCTATAAAAGAAACAAATCTGCGAATATCTGCTAATGTGATGCATAAAATTTGGCTGAAGGCATTTCAGTCCACTTTCCTTCCTCCACATAGGATGGTTTTCTAACTCCTGTAATTATTCAGATCATGCAGTATTTGGTGCTATTGGGCACCCATTCTTCCTAGTTTATCCTGTGTTTGCAGCACTTGCCATCAACAAACCTCAAAGTCAATGTACTGTTAAATAATTTGTTTTAAGAAAGATTATCCCAAAGTCTGAAAAAGTATAATAATCAAGGGATTTATTTGTAATGAAATATTTAATGAAAAACCAATCACATAATGCCTGAATGATTTTGAGCTAGGCTGCAATGCATTAATCTTCTTAATAAGCGTTATGGTAATACGATATTCTAAAAACACAATAAGAAATAGTTATACCTTACTGTTCAATTGACCTTCAAGGGCATTACAAAGTAGATATATTCTGTTTTTCATTTAATGTTAAAAAGGCCCTTCTATAATTCAACTCCCATAATTTTCAGACCGCATAGTAGGAGCTGAATTCCTGAGGCCTGAATGGGACATCTGGTAGGGAAGAAAATCTGATTTAACACCCATGTAGTTTAAGTGTCACTTCATGTGATATGCTACATCACATCACTTGCATCCTGAGATGTTCATTCTATCGGTGGGAGGCAAAATTCAGCTTACAAATTGAATCTGTGTGTGGTTGATCATCTTACCAAGTAATGATTTATCATCTGATTTAAAATATACCTGCACTTATATATTTAAAGAACAGTGATATAATTTATAAAGGGCAGTGGATATGAATATAACCAGCCCGTTTTCAGGTTTGCCAGTTTATCTTTTCTTTTTAAAGGCAAAAAACAAAAATTAAGGCACTGCTTTATAATACTCCCTCTAAACTCAATATTAATCCACCTCTCTTAGGAATTTTACGAAAGAGCAAAGTCGTTTTTTTTTTTCCTAGTATGCAAAAATTGCAGTTAAATGTTGATAGTCAAGGGCACTAAAGGTCATAAAAACCCATGAATTTATAAAAAAATAATAGCAATGCAAAATAAACTTTGGACTTAATAAGACACATTGTATTTATAATTAAATACAGTACATTTTTGATCGGAGGGAGGGAGGGAAGGAGAGAGGAAGGAAGGAAGGAAGGAAGGAAGGAAGGAAGGAAGGAAGGAAGGAAGGAAGGAAGGAAGGAAGGAGAGGCAAAACAAGATAAGACAAGACAAGCAGTTCAAGGATTTGGTTCAACATGCAATGAATCATTCCTTATCCTCCTAAATCACTGATGTGCACCCAAGAGAGTCAGAGGAATATAGTTGCATTGGGAAGCCAACTAACCTAGTGATGTAGTTACTGGCTGAGTCAGGTAACCTGCCAAGACTTTTGTGTAACATCCTCCGGTGGAATCCTGGAGAAGAATGAAGTGTTTATCTCAGCAGATTCTTAAAGGAGGAAGGATCTTTGTGTGCCTGTGTGTGTATATGTGTTTCAACATCTTAGCATACAACCCCCCTCTTTTCACTTTCAGTGCTTGTACTTGTTTGCCCTTTTAGCATGGGAATTCATGCAACATTACCTTCCTTTAAGCTTCTTTTTAACTTTGATTTTTGTTATCCTGTTATTTTAAAGCTTTCTGTGAGCCGATTCAAGCTGGACCTTAAATCAGCCCGAGGACAATTAAATAAAAGCAACCGGGTTCTTGGAATTCAGCATTTCTCTTCCTCGACTATAAAGTTCGTCTTGTTAAATGTAACAGAATGCATCCCAGCTGAGCTGCTGAAATAGTGTGTTTAAACCAAACTAGGGCCTGCTTTCCACCCGGTGTCTTCTGGTGCGCGTTCATTTAAAGAAAATTATTTGTATTCTACACCTAATCTCTGAAATCACACCAATTGGCATCTGTGACCAACTCATTTCACAGCAGCCCCCTGGTTGTTAGTCAAAAGGTTTCTGGGTGGCTGATGCGCATCACCACCACAGGAATTGTTTTAGCAGAGCGTGCCTGATGGTGCTGCATCCATTTATTTTGATGGATCATTGCACCCCAGGTACGAGATTTAGGAGTGCTGCTATCATTGTGAAATGCCTCAAAAGAAGGGGTACAATCTAGGACCTCCTCCTTCCGTTTTGTCCCCTCGAGGCTTCAGAAATCCTATTAAATGCTGGGTATCACTTGCAGGGCTTCAGATATGATAATACTTTCTTGGAAGTTGGGCTTTTTTTTTTATTTATCCCCCCCCCTCATGTTTTGAACCAGAAGAGCAATTTAAACCTCCTTGAGGCAAGCACTTGCCTTTTAAAAACAAAGATTGTTCTCCTCCTTTTAAATGCTACATCCGTGGCATGACATGGCGTTCAATTGTAGGTTTAGAATAGGCAGAATGGTTTGCTGTAGACACTTATATTACCATAACGATACTTTGGGGGAGCAGGAAGCAGGAAGATGGTCTGGAGGAAAGAAATATTGGAAACTATTTACCAACAGCAGAATCGCTATGGGCACAAGATAAATATATAAATATAGATCAGGGGTCTCCAACCTTGGTCCCTTTAAGACTTGTGGACTTCAACTCCCAGAGTCCCGCAGCCAGCTTTGCCGGCTGAGGAACTCTGGGAGTTGAAGTCCACAAGTCTTAAAGGGACCAAGGTTGAAGGCCCCTGATATAGATGGTGAAAAGGAAAGCAACCAGTTTAACGTCTCTCAAAGAACAGCTTTTTTAACTTTACAGGCACATTCAGGCCAATTATGTCCACTTTATGTAGCAAAAAGAGGTGCCTTTAGTGCCATGCAATGAAGTGTTTGGGGTATTTTCATGCTGTCGAACTGGACACATAGATACACACAAAGATATTGTGTGACATATTGACACACATAGTCTCATGCCCACAGACATAGCATGAGGCTCATTCCTACTACCCCCAAATTTACATCTAGCAGAATTGGACAGGTAGAAGTGTCTGTCTTAAGTAAGCAAAATGTTCAGTTTTCTCTATTTAAATTAACCCATCAGCTCCCAGCGCAGGATACAAAGGTACATTGGTGAGTTGTATAAACCACTCTGTATATGGGAGCAAATATGTGTTTATGTCTGTGGCTGGATGAGAACACATATGAAGGTGCAAGACTTAATTATGGATGTATGGATTTTACTATGTATTTTGGTTGTTGTTATTGTTGTAGTTATTGGAGACTAAAACATATGAAGAATGGTTGCAAAGACTAGGTATGGCTAGTCTAGAGAAAAGAAGGACTGATACTGGAATATTGATAGCAATATTCCATTATTTGAGAGGCTGCCACAAAGAAGAGGAGGCCAACTTATTTTCCAAAGCACCAGAAGAAGCAAGAAACAATGGATGGAAACTAATCAAGGAGAGAAGCAACCTGGAATTAAGGAGAAACTTCATAAAAGTGAGAACAAGTAAACAGTGGAACAGCTTTGCTTTCAGAAATTGTGGGTGCTTCATCACTGGAGGTTTTTAAGAAGAAACTGCACATCCACTTTTCTGAAATTTCCTACTTGAGTAGGGAGTTGGACTAGAAGATCTCCAAGGTCCCCTCCAAATCTATTTTAAATTGAATTGAACTGATGGTGATGATGATGTCCATTCAGATCTTTTAAAAAATATATTGTATATTCATTTTTACCATTAAGATATTGATGTGGTAAGAAGATAAAGTTAAAATACCCCATTGTAGTCCCATTATGGGTCTATTAACAAGAGCCATGGAGTCCAAAGTGTCAACAACAAAAAAATGGACTCACTGCTATGCCTTGGAGAGACTATTGTGCAAATTTGGGACAGTTACAGTCCTAAAAAGGAAATTGTCACACGAGAGTGAATTTAGAGAAGGTCTATCAAGATGAGAGGTCCTAAAAAAAAGCCCTGTAAGGAATAGTTAAATGACCTGAGTGTTTTTAGCCTATGGAAAAGAGGGCTGATGGGAGATACAGTCAGTGGTGGGTTGTTACCGGTTCGCCCAGATTCGGGCGAACTGGTAGTAGCGGTGGCAGGAGGCTCCACCCACCCGCCCAGATGTCATCAAATACCCTCTGTGCATGTGAACTGGTAGCAAAGGTAAGTGAAACCCACCAATGGATACAGTGTATTAGCAGACTGAGTATTTGAAAACTTGTCACACTGAAGTAAGAAAGGATTTATTTTCTATTTCCTCAGAGAGCAAGATCAGGACTCCTGGGTTAAAATTATAGGGAATCTAGTTCAGGCAAAATATTAGAATATTTCCTGATTGTACCAGCTACTGGATAGTGGAACATTGAAGGCTGAAGAAACTATTTGAATAAGCAGTGAAACGTTTCGCTCCAACAAAAAAAAGAAGTCCAGTAGGCTCATGAGGTGCTATGTTTCATTAGACATTTTCAAGGGGAAGCCACATTACTTTGAAATGCTTTAAGACATTTTGCAGTTAGCAAGGGACTGAACCAGATAATTGCCGAGGTCACTTCCAACTCTATAATTCCATGCTTGAAAAATAACTTGTCCAATATGTAAGAGAGCCCACATTTCACCTTGGTGACTAACATTAAGAATAGTGCACCCAAGCATGAGTTATGGAGTTAATGGCATGCCTTGTACACCTGCAGGTTATGTGCTATGCATTATGCAGACAGAGGCAAAATGATAACAATTTGTGCAGTTTAATTTGAAAAAAAAAAACCCTTTTCCATTTACAAGGAAATTATGAAGGAAATTAGTAACCCCTTCCAAGTTTGGGAAATTGCTTGGGAAAGTGAAAATGATTTGAACTTGTACACATCATTAAATTAGTCCTGACTGGTAGAAAAATCAAGAAAGAAGAGCTGTTGTTATAGTGTGGAACCAAAGACAAAACAGCAGCCAGGTTATAGCCAGCTGGCTAATTGCTTAGTTAATTTTTCCAAAGAGAACATAGCCATCTGTCTTTGTTGGTCACACTCTTTTGTCCCCATTAAAAAAAGCCTGCTTCTAATCAGAAAGAGGCTTTTCCAGTGAATCAGGAAATTTGCTAAAGAATATCGGTCATTGGCTGAGAAATCGTTTATAATTGAAAAATAGTCTACGAAGACTTTATGGACTATATCCAAGATCCTGAAAATACATTTCCATTCATGAAATATAGTTTTTCCTTGAGATCCTGATTTCTTCAATTCAGTAGATTAGATTGGAAGAGAAAATTGGACAATGGAAAGGGAATAGAATCTCTTTCAGTGGAAAGGGAAAATTCTAGAATGCGCAGAGATGGATAAAATGACTATGGAGTTGAAAGAGAGAGAGGATTCGGAATATTATGAAATATGGAATAAAATGTACATTTGGCTCGAAAATAGAAATCAGAACAAGAAATGTTTAACTTAATATTGATGAAACTTAAAGTAACTGAACAACATTAAATAGATATAAATATAAATGAATATAAATGTGTAGATAAGAACAATGAATATTATAATGTATGTTGGAGTAACACGATTATCCTACTATTGAGTAGTAAATAGAAATGATAGAATAGAGAACTACAAAAGCAAAATGTGTAAGTTGATACGAAATGCTATAAAATTACCATTAATGTTATGTAATGTTTAATACATTATGGCTTGACATGTCTGGTTTTTATACGTGTGATTGTTTTTTTGTGTTGTTTTTAAAGACAAACTGTTTAATATTTTTTTTAAAAAAGAATCTCTTTCACAGGCAAATGCTATCTTTTCAGCAGTTGCATATATTTAAATATAATTCTTAATCATGGTGTAAGCCTGCCTATGGGGGGGGAAGGGAGGAGGTAGAGCAGGTTGCAGCTAACTAATAGGTTAGTGATAGAGGAGAACATTTGTAACTCAAGATTGAACTGTGGAGTCCTTGGTGCGCTCTCTGAGCTTGCTGGTACACTGACGATGGTATTTAGTTTGATAAGCAAACATCTGCAAGAAAACCACCAAGCTCATAGAATATCAAAGACCCCACTAATAGGTTTTTGCCAGAGATGGGTTTCTACCAGTTCATCCTGGTTCGGGCAAACTGGTAGTGGTGGTGGCGGGAGGCTCCGCCCACCCACCTGGACATTATCATGGATGCTCTGCACATGTGCAGAACATTCTGCGCATGCACAAAAGCACTGCAAGCGAGCGAGCGCATGTTCACAGTTCTAAACCAGTAGCGAAGGTAAGTGGAACCCACTAGTGGTTCTTGCCTGCCCCTGACTTCATGCATAAGATAAAAGTAGAAAAGAATGGTAATAGAATGCCATTTTTTAAAAAGAAAAATTGCCATGGATAGCTGAATGCAATCTGAATGAAACCTAGGCCAACTCATTTGGTTTTGCTAAACTGATGCCTATGGGAGAACAGCAGTGGTGGGATTCAAATAATTTAACAACCAGTTCTCTGCCCTAATGACTTCTTCCAACAACCAGGACTTGGACTTCTTCCAAGCACGAAACTGCTCAGAAAGTTAACAACCGGTTCTCCCGAAGTGGTGCGAACTGGCTGAATCCCACCACCGGAGAACAGTTGTCCCAGTTGTCTTAGCAGCCCAGCCCTGTATGGGAACTTATCCAGGGAGACAACCCTTCCTTCAGAAGATCCCAGTAGGGCATATGCCCTCTGCTCAAGCAATATTTACACCCATGTCTCATAAAACATCCCATGCCTCATAAAACAAGGTAGGAAAGGCTAAAATTTTTGTGAAATGCAATATAGCAATAGCATTTAGATTTATATTAAGATGCTTTAGAGCACTATCAGTTCACAATGTTAGAATATTTTACAGACCTTGGAAAGATGGAAGGCTTGAGCTGGTCAGGATCGAATTCTTGTCAGTGGGCAGAGTTAGCCAGCAATACTTCATTCTAAGCACTGCGCCATCACTGGTAAATCAAATGTTAACATAATTTATTTATTTAATCATTTATTTAATCATATTTATATACCGCCCTATCTCCCAAGGGACTCAGGGCGGTTTACAGGCACTAAAAACAGATAAATAGAATATAAATACAATATAAAACATTTAAAAAACTTATTCTAAAGCCCGTCCAATTAAAAAATAGAAATAAAACCCAATTTAAAACCCAAAATTTAAAATCTAGCTCAGTCCTGCAAAATTAAATAAGTATGTTTTAAGCCGGAAGGTCCAAGGTCCAAAGCTGACGAAGTCCGGGGTAGATCGTTCCAGAGGGTGGGAGCCCCACAGAGAAGGCCCTTCCTGGGCCGCCAGACGACATTGCCTCGCTGACGGCACCCTGAGGAGACCCTCTGTGAGAGCGCACGGACGGTGGGAGGTATTCGGTCGCAGTAGGCGGTCCCGTAAATAACCCAGCCCAATGCCATGGAGCGCTTTAAAGGTGGTCACCAAAACCTTGAAGCGCACCCGGAAGGCCACAGGAAGCCAGTGCAGTCTGCGCAGGATGGGTGTCATATGGGAGCCACGAGGGGCTCCATCTATCACCCGCGCAGCTGCATTCTGGACTAACTGTAGCCTCCGGATGCCCCTCAAGGGGAGCCCCATGTAGAGAGCATTGCAGTAATCCAGGCGAGACGTCACGAGTGCGTGAGTAACCGTGCATAGGGCATCCCGGTCCAGAAAGGGGCGCAACTGGCGTACCAGGCGAACCTGGTAGAACGCTCTCCTGGAGACGGCCGTCAAATGCTCTTCTAGAGACAGCCGTTCATCCAGGAGGACGCCTAAGTTGCGGACCCTCTCCATCGGGGCCAATGACTCGCCACCGATGGTCAGCCGCGGATTTAGCTGACTGTACCGGGATGCCGGCATCCACAGCCACTCTGTCTTGGCGGGATTGAGCTTGAGCCTGTTTCTCCCCATCCAGACCCGTACGGCCTCCAGACACCGGGACAGCACTTCGATAGCTTCGTTGGGGTGGTTCGGTGTAGAAAAGTACAGCTGAGTATCATCCGCATACAGCTGATACTTCACACCGAAACCACTGATGATCTCACCCAGCGGTTTCATGTAGATAAAGAACAGAAGGCGAGAGGATCGACCCCGCGGCACCCCACAAGTGAGGCGCCCCGGGGACGACCTCTGCCCCCCTGTCAACACCGACTGCGACCGGTCGGAGAGATAGGAGGAGAACCACCGATAAACGGTGCCTCCCACTCCCAATCCCCCCAACCGGCGCAGCAGGATACCATGGTCGATGGTATCGAAAGCCGCTGAGAGGTCTAATAGGACCAGGGCAGAGGAACAACCCCTATCCCTGGCCCTCCAGAGATCATCTACCAACGCGACCAAAGCCGTCTCCGTGCTGTAACCGGGTCGGAAACCGGACTGGAACGGGTCTAGATAGACAGTTTCATCCAGGTGCAAGGGAAGCTGATATGCCACCATACTCTCTACAACCTTCGCCGCGAAGCGAAGGTTGGAGACCGGACGATAGTTACCTAAAACAGCCGGGTCCAGGGAAGGCTTCTTAAGGAGGGGCCTCACCACCGCCTCTTTCAAGGCGGCCGGGAAGACACCCTCCACCAAAGAAGCGATCGTAATCGCCTGGAGCCAGCCTCGTGTCACCTCCCGAGTGGCCAGCACCAGCCAGGAGGGGCACGGGTCCAGTAAACACGTGGTGGCATTCAACCTACCCAGCAACCTGTCCATGTCCTCGGGAGCCACAGGGTCAAACTCATCCCAAATAATGTCGCCAAGACCACCCTCGAGCGTCTCACCCGCATCACCGCAATCTTGGTCCAGACCATCCCGAAGCTGAACGATTTTATCGTATAGATAACCGTTAAACTCCTCAGCCCGTCCCTGCAATGGGTCATCCCGCTCCCCCTGATGAAGGAGGGAGCGAGTCACCCGAAACAGGGCGGCCGGGCGGTTATCTGCCGATGCAATGAGGGAGGAGGCGTAGCTACGCCTCGCTTCCCTCAATGCCACTAGGTAAGTCCTAGTATAGGACTTCACTAGTGTCCGATCAGCTTCCGAACGGCTAGACCTCCAGGAACTCTCTAGGCGTCTTCTCCGGCGCTTCATCCCCCTCAGCTCCTCGGAGAACCAAGGAGCCGGTTGGGCCCTGCGCCGGGTCAGAGGCCGCAAAGGCACGACACGGTCTAAGGCCCCCGCCGCGGCCCGTTCCCAGGCCGCAACAAGTTCCTCGGCCGAGCCGTGAGCCAGACCCTCAGGAAATGGCCCAAGCTCCGTCCGGAACCCATCCGGGTCCATCAGGCGCCTGGGACGGAACCAACGTATCGGCTCCGTCTCCCTGCGGTGGTGAATGGCGGTCAGAAAGTCCAGGCGAAGAAGAGAGTGATCTGACCATGACAAAGGTTCAGTGACTATTTCCTTTAAGTCCAGATCTCTCAACCACTGACCAGAGAGAAAATCAGGTCCAGAGTGCCACCCCAATGTGAGTAGGGCCATCATTTCCCTGGGCCAGGTCCAAGGCCGCCATGGAAGCCGTGAACTCCTGAGCCGCTGTCGATGACGGGCCGGAAGATGGCAGTTAAAGTCCCCATGACTAAAAGTCTGGGGTCTCAACTGCCACCCCGCCAGCACCTCCAGGAGCTCGGGCAGGGCAGCTGTCACGTAGCAAGGAGCCAGGTACGCGATCAGCAAACCCATCTGACACCTATGACCCCATCTCACAAAGAGGATTCGCACCCGGCAATCTGAGGCACAGTGGTCTCCTCGGCTCTAGACTCTCTCTAATCACAACCGCCACCCCACCACCCCTACCCTGGGCCTCGGTTGATGGAATGCACGGAAACCCGCGGGCACATCTCCACGAGGGCACACCCTTCCGTGCCCAACCAGGTCTCCGTAATGCCTATAAGGTCCGCGGAACCCCTGAATAAGATCACAAACAAGGGGGCTTTGTTCACCACGGACCGAGCATTGCACAACATCAACCAAGGCCCGGGCTCTGAGGATCCTGACCATCCGGGAACGGAGAAGTCCAAGGGGTCGGAGCGTGATCGCTTTCAGACATCGAGCACGCGCTCCCGAAACTTGGTATGACCCTCGCTTCCGCCATATCTGCCTCTCCCACTTACCGTGTCAATAGAACCACCCTCATCAATAGGAACACCTCCACCCCATAACCTCCGAACCTGATAAAGAAAGACCGAGCATGTGCAGAGACTGGCTCCTTACCCGACGGGTTACCCCATTGCCCGCCTTACCCTCCCACCCCTTAAAAGTTCCTCTCTAAAAACCCCACAAGCTCTTCTTTTCGCATGCCACCTCTGTGGGTCCCAAGACCCGTCATGGAGGCCGGCCCTCGGTAGTGAGGAGGGCCATTCCTGCAGGCGGGGCACCTGCAGGCGCAAGAGTTCATCATAAGTATAGTGCGTAGCAGCTGAGACTAAGAATCGGCAAAACAAAAGCTCCATCTCCGAATGGCAGGTGGTAGCAGATGGTACTAGTCCAGAATGAGGACGGACGAGAATGGAACAGCGATAGGCACCAAATGACAGTCTAGGTGGTATTCTGTCGAGTGTATAGTCCAAACATCCTGGAACCGGGGGTGAGGGGAGATGGCACTCCAGTCCTTGGGCACATCCTCCTCCGTCTTCCTCTGTCCCCAAATAAGTCCCATTGTCTCCCCCAAAAAGTCCTAATAGGACCAAAAACGGCCATAGAAGTCCCAAAAAGGCCGAGGGGGGCATGGATGATGTTATCACAGTCACAACCACAGACTGGTTACAGGGGAACCGCCCCGGAATGCCTCCATCATCTCCCCGCAAACCTCCAACAACCCCCTCCAGACATGGCCAGGAATAAATCCTAACCACCCCAGAGGCCAGGTCTCTCCAGCCTTATCCCCCCAAGAGGCCAGGCCCATATAAAAGGCTGAACTTCTCCGAGAGGCTGGAGGATATGAAGGCTGCCAAGTCCACAATCCGGCAGCAGGGAGAAAGCCAACAAACCGTGGCACAAGAGGCAGATGGCAGTAGTAAGGGTAGATGTAATACCTCCGCTCTCATCCAAGTTGCAGAGGCTGAAACCCCCAAAGTCCGAAGTCGATAGTCAGAAGAGGGCCGGAAGACGAATCCAAGGCTAGAGGCCCGCCAGCGAGACGAATCGGCCGAAAAACGGCCGGCTAGAAAACGCCGACTCATCGCCCCACCTCCGAGCCTCAGAACATGGCCTCCGAATCCACCGCCAGCCTACCCGGCCTCGTTCTCGGCAGCCATGTGTAAGAGAAGGTCCAGAGACCTCTCCCATGGCTGCTCGAAAAGAGATCTCCCGGGCCGGGGACAGCAAGCGGCTAGACGGGCCGTCAGGACATTGCCAGCATCGGAGGGGCCTTTTTCCTCGCCGGAGCCGAGTCTTCAGAACAGCGCCATCTTGCGCATGCAAACTTTAATGAGAAAATTCACATGAAATTCACATCCTGGTTTTTTTTTTCTTCTTCTTAAATTTCAGATCAAATAACTGAAGGAGAAACTTATCGGCTGTACCACATCTCTATGAACAAAAACAGAAGAACTGTTGGGCCTATCAAAGGTTGATTAATTAATTCCACTTGAAACTGTTCAGATCCTACCTCTCATTGACTTCGGTACAATTGGATTTTAGGCACTTCTTGCTTTTGCTCTTCTGACATATTCCAGAAGCCAAAAAGCATAACAAGCTACATTTTCAAATTGTAGAAAGAAGATACATTTATTTGAAAGAAGATGCATTTTTAGAAGTTGTATTGAAATGTGAATTTTTATGCAGAGTTAGTTATAAAGACAGAGAGCCAGCTTGGTGTTGTAGTTAAAGTAGCAGGCTAGAAGCCAGGAGACTGGGAGTTCTAGTACGGCCTTAGCCACAAGGCTAAGGTGATCTTCTACCAGTCACTGGGTGATCACTGGGTGATCTTCTACCAGTCGTTCGACTTGAGCCCCAGGAAGGAAGCAAACCACTTCTAAAAATTCTTGCCAAGAGAACTGTAGGACTTAACTTGCCAGGAATCAAAAACTGACTCAAAGATGCATGTACACACACACACACACACACACCAGTACTCATATATTCAGATACACATACACATACACACAGACAAAGATACAAATATGTATAGTGGCAATAACCTTATGAGAAACTGATACGTATTAGAAATTGACTATCCTGCAAGTGTCACTTTAATATTTCTTTCTACATCTTTTAAGTAAGGAATTGTTAGTTTTAGTACTGTTAAAATGCAAAATTACTCATTTGAGATGGTTGGCTATGCTATTAAAAAAATGATGCTATGAAGTTGGCAGATTTTCTGTTGATTATTCAACTGTCTGAAAAACATTTCTAATTTACTCTATTAGAATAGAGTAAATTCTTGCTGTGAGACTTAAGTGAGGCACTGTTTGGAAATTTGGCTTTAGCATGCAAGGATGGGCCGCGGTGTGGCTCAGGCTGAAAGAAGCCTGTTATTAAACACAGCTGCTTGCAATTACTGCAGGTTCTAGTCCCACCAGGCCCAAGGTTGACTCAGCCTTCCATCCTTTATAAGGTAGGTAAAATGAGGACCCAGATTGTTGGGCGGGCAATAAGCTGACTTTGTATATAAATATACAAATAGAATGAGACTATTGCCTTACACAATGTAAGCCGCCCTGAGTCTTCGGAGAAGGGCGGGATATAAATGTAAAAACAAAAAAACAAAAAAAAACTCTAGTTGTGGTTAATTTACTCTGCAACCTGACTTAAAGGGGAATTATTCAATCATATAACATGACATACACACACACACACCAGTGGTGGGTTGCTACCAGTTTGCCCCGGGTCGGGTGAACTGGTAGTGGTGGCAGGAGGCTCTGCCCATCCGCCCGGATATCTCTGCGCATGTGCAGAAGCTTCTGTGCATGCGCAGAAGCATTGCGCACATGCACGAGTGCACGCACGCCCACGAGCGAACCGGTAGCAGCTGAAATTGAAACCCACTACTGACACACACACATACACATATACATGTGTGTGTGTGTGTGTGTACACACACACACACAGAGTGTCTCTTTGTGTGTGTGTGTGTATGTGTGTGTCTTATGTGTGACTGATACATTTCTTTTGTATGTATAAGTTTCCCTTCTAACCTTGTCCCATTTCCTGAAATGTTAAAGGAACAAAAAATGTTGCTTTAGGTAGATAGAATTCAAGGATATAATTCTGTTGATGGAAGAGCACTTCTCAACTCATCAGAGAGAAGCATAGGATTCGATGTGCAAGCAATGCACAGCTTTAATCTACCCCCCCCCCAAAAATAGGGCATGACTGTGAAATTGTGTAAAATCTCAGGTAGTGAAAATGCTCCCTGTGAAACAAGAGTAGGGGAGCTGAGATTGTAAATTACTTTTGGTATCAATTGAGAGTTTGTTTTTTTACCTTCTGAAATTTGGCAAAGAGAAAACCAGCTGTTTATGGTTAACTGTCAGACAATTCAAAGAAAAGAAATAAGAATGCCAAAATATTGCTGTGAGTGACAGCTCTCTGCAAGATGGCTGTTTTTAGGTAATTAATTGTCGTGGGTGGTATTTAAAAAGCAACATTGTGGGGATAAAAATATCAGAAAAATACCTAGGACATAAAAAGCAAAACTTGGAAGATTTATCTTCAGGAAAGTTTATTTGCATGCAAAACCCAAAACTTTGAAATATGCTGCAGTGTTTCCTAGTTAGGAGGGTCTTAATTGATAAACAAATTGCATAAAGAGCCTTAGCAGTTAAAATCATTTCATTATCATGGAGAACCATGAAATTGTGATTAAAAGGGTATAAGTACTGTTCTCATTAGAGGAAGGCTTACGAGAGACTACACCCTCAGCTCTCTCCCAAGTAAATAGCATGTACAATCTTGCCTATCTTGATGGCTTTTTCAGCATTTCATTCATTTCTTGTTTCCCATTTAATTATCTGTATCTCCTGTCAATTAATTGAATTATAGATGTGTGTAACCACTCCTTGGACACTTTGTAGTGTTCAGATGAAGTTCTAATAAAAAATAATGCTGATTGTGATTTTATAATGCAGTGTTTTATCCATCTGAAGCAGGGGTATCAAATTTAAGGCCCGTGGGCCAAATCTTGCTCACAATGTGGTTGGATCCAGCCCGCGCGGGGCAGTCCTGGTCTACCCAATGCAAAGAGGAAACATGCCAGCAGTCTGGGGAGTGGTGTCAAGCTGACCATGACCACCCAATTGGCCATAACCACCCATTTGGCCATGCCCACCCGACTCCCCCAAGGTCAACCACAGCCATGATGTGGCCCTCAATGAAATTAAGTTTGACACCCTGATCTGAAGAAACACAAACCAGAGAGCTGCCAACATTTGCCTAGACATCTAAAGAGTTTACAGTCCCATCTTCCAGAAAGTACATTGTATGAGTCTAGGACAATTTGCCACAGCCAATTTGCCATGGTCAACTTGCCACGGCCATGATAGGACAACCCATCATAGCCACCTTGCTATGGGACAACTCGCTATGGGACAAGAGTCATACTAATACATTAAAAAATGATAGAATACAATCATTAAAAGAAAAGGTTGCCAAAAAGACAGAATGAAATGTGAATGACAAAAATTAAAATAATTTTTAAACTATTTTAAATTATTCAGTTGCATTGTTGAATTGTTCTGCGGCAAGTTGTTTTATATTGTTGGCTATGGCGAGTTGTCCTACAATGAATTGATTGTGGCAAATTGGCCATGGTGGGTAGGCTGTGAAGAATTGCCCCATTCTTCATTGTATCTGCCCTGAGTGGCACATTTTCTCTGCAGTGGTGCACCAACCTTGAGCACACTTTTCCTGAAGGATGTGTGGTACCCTCACTTCTTGAGTTTCATAGGACAATGAAAATATTCTTCTTCTGTTATGTTGGCTGATTTTGCTTTGCTTTGCTTTGCTTTGCTCTGCTCTGCTCTGCTCTGCTCTGCTCTGCTCTGCTCTGCTCTGCTCTGCTTTGCCCTGCATCACATCTTATTTGTACTCTCTGATCTTGTTTTAATTTTAATTTCTTGTTTTAATTTCTTGGATGAGAAGTAAAACACCTTCAAGAAAAAACAAGAAAGTCTAGTTGCCTCTTGAAAAAATACCTTTGGGACAAGTTAAAACTTAATTTTTATAATAATTTTATTAATGTTTACAAACACAAAATAAAAAACAAATGCAACTTAGAATATAAAAAGTAAAATATCTGAAGTATAGAGAAAAAAGAAAAAAGAAAAGAAAAAATATACAGTATATAAAGAAATAATAATAATAATATTTTAATAATAATAATATTTTAATTTTTATACCACCCTTCTCCCGAAGGACTCAGGGCAGTTAACAGCCAGCTAAAATACAATACAATACAATAAAATCACTATTAAAAAAACTTATTCGATATAGCCAATAAATTTATAAAATACATAATATAATATAAAACCCCATTTAAAATCCAATTTAAAAACCCTTTTTATGCCAGTCCTGCTCGGAAGAATAAATATGTCTTCAGCTCGCGGCGAAAGGTCCGGAGGTCAGGAAGTTGTCGAAGTTCTGGGGGAAGCTCATTCCAGAGGGTAGGTGCCCCCACAGAGAAGGCTCTCCCCCTGGGGGTCGCCAGCCGACATTGTTTGGCTGACGGCACCCTGAGGAGACCCTCTCTATGGGAGCGCACCGGTCGGTGGGAGGCATGTGGTAACAGAAGGCGGTCCCGAAGATATCCCGGTCCTAAGTCATGGAGCGCTTTAAAGGTGGTAACCAGCACCTTGAAGTGCACCCGGAAGACCACAGGCAGGATAGGTGTTATATGAGAGCCACAAATGGCTCCCTCTATCACCCGCGCAGCTGCATTCTGGACCAACTGGAGCCTCCGGGTGCTCCTCAAGGGGAGCCCCATGTAGAGAGCATTGCAGTAGTCCAGGCAAGAAGTGACGAGGGCATGAGTGACCGTGCATAGGGAATCCCGGTCTAGAAAGGGCCGGAACCAGGCGTACCTGGTAAAAAGCTCTCCTGGAGATGGTCGCCAAATGATCTTCAAAAGACAACCGTCCATCCAGGAGAACGCCCAGATTGTGCACCCTCTCCATTGGGGCCAATGATTCACCCCCAACAGTCAGCAGCAGTTGCAGCTGACTGTACCGGGATGCCGGCATCCACAGCCACTCAGTCTTGGAGGGGTTGAGCTTGAGCCTGTTTCTCCCCATCCAGACCCGCACGGCCTCCAAACACCGAGACAACACTTCGACAGCTTCATTGGGGTGGTCAGGGGTGGAAATGTACAGCTGGGTGTCATCCGCGTACAGTTGATAACTCACCCCAAAACCACTGATGACCTCACCCAGCGGCTTCATGTAGATGTTGAACAGGAGAGGCGAGAGAACCGACCCCTGTGGCACCCCACACAGGAGGCGCCTTGCGGTCGATCTCTGCCCCCCTGCCAACACCGTCTGCGATCGGTCGGAGAGATAGGACGAGAACCACCGAAAAACGGTGCCTCCCACTCCTAAACTCCCCAACCGTCGCAGCAGGATACCATGGTCGATGGTATCAAAAGCCGCTGAGAGATCTAGGAGGACCAGGGCAGAGGAATAACCCCTGTCCCGAGCCCTCCAGAGGTCATCCACCAATGTGACCAAAGCTGTCTCCGTGCTGTACCCGGGTCGGAAACCGGACTGGAACAGGTCTAGATAGACAGATTCATCCAGGTACTGAGGTAACTGATGTGCCACCACACTCGCAACAACCTTTGCCACAAAGCGAAGGTTGGAGACTGGACGATAATTTCCCAAAACAGCTAGGTCCAGGGAGGGCTTCTTGAGGAGGGGCCTCACCACCGCCTCTTTCAAGGTGGTGGGAACAACACCCTCCCTCAAGGAAGCGTTAACAATTCCCTGGAACCAGCCTCGTGTAACCTCCCGAGTGGCCGGTACCAACCAGGAGGGACATGGGTCCAATAAACATGTGGTGGCATTCAGCTGCCCCAGCAACCTGTCCATGTCCTCAGGAGCCACAGGATCAAACTCCTCCCAGATGGTCTCAACAAGACTAGCCTCCGTCACCTCGCCTGAAACTGACTTGTTTCTCCCTCCAGACCAATGCAAACAACTTTAGTTACCTATTACCTTCTCTCATATTTCAATAAAATATCTCTTCTCTCCATATCTCATCTCTTATTATAAAATCTTGTCATTCCATCCTAATTAGCAAATGTCCATTAAGAGGTACTAGGAATAATAACATGTATATTTTAATCCTAATAAAAAAATCAGTTTTATATTCTTTTATTTTTAATAGCATAGCAATAACATTTAGACTTATATACCGCTTCACAATGCTTTACAGCCCTCTCTAAGTGGTTTACAGAATCAACATATTGCCCCAACAATCTGTTTCTCATCTTACTGACCTCAGAAGGATAGAAGTCTGAGTCAACCTT
This sequence comes from Ahaetulla prasina, assembly GCF_028640845.1. Lineage (NCBI taxonomy): Eukaryota > Metazoa > Chordata > Lepidosauria > Squamata > Colubridae > Ahaetulla > Ahaetulla prasina. The sequence continues at coordinate 161,956,166 of NC_080539.1, forward strand.
GAGCCTGTTGAGATTTGAACTGCCAAATTGCAGGCTGCCGACAGTTAACAGAAGCATTACTGCATTACTGCGCCACCATAGCTCTTAACAAAGTAACTTTTGAAGTTCTCTAAAAATATAGCATGAGAAATCTCTTCCCATATCTACTCTTTTATCTATAAACAAACTTTTAAAGCCTTGTAATTCGGTATTTGTTAAAATAAAAAGTCCATTATGGGCTACCAGAAATAACAATATATATATTTTAATGTTGATAAAATAAATTCACCTTATATTCTTTCCATTTACTTTTAAAAAGCTTGATCTTTAATCCCTTCAAGTAATCTCCCACATGTTGATTTCTTATCATTTTTTTCTTTGTCTCCTCTCAGAAAATCTTTTATTAGATTAACATATCTTTTTTTGTAAATCCAAGATAAGAAATCTGTCCAAGTTACTCTTCTGACTGATTATTTGTATGTCCATTTTATTAAGATATCAGCCTGTTTCATTTGTAAATCAAGGATGGAATCTTTTTTCTTAACATTCATCTAGCCAAGCATTTTTAAATATACTTTCAGACCCACATTCAAATCAGTTTCAGTCTCTATTTTGTCCAGTAAAGATCTATTCCTCTTCTATAGCTCTGTTAAATCCATTTTATAGTAGATATCGTTGTTTTTTATCTAATCAAAAATACTGAACCATGGTATAAAAATTTATAAACATTTAGTTTATAAATCTTCATGTAAAATTTTAAACAACCCAGAGGAAATATGCTTTCAAGTTCATCTGGCCCAGGGGTGAAATGCTCCTGGATCGGATGGGATCGCGCAATCCGGTAGCGATGGCAACTGCTGGTTCGGAGGACCAGTAGCAAAAATCCTTGCCCCCCCCCGCCTCTGCTGAGCCGCACCATCTGCAGAGGTTTTTTTTTTTTTTTTACTTTTAAAAGCCGGTTTTGCTTCAGCCGAAACAGGCCCTTAAAAGTAAAAAACAGCAGAACCTTACTTGTACTCTTACTTGTAGAAAACATCAGGCACTTACCTGATTACTGATGAACGCATGGCTCTCTTTCCAGCCCGAAAGCAGTTTCAGTTTCAGCCAGACAGAATCAATCGCTCAGCTAATCTATTTCCTCAGTGATCAACTGGCTGGCTTTGCTAGCTGAGGAACTCTGGGATTTGAAGTCCACAATAAAATAAAATAAAATAAAATGATAAAATAAAATATTTGTGCAGCTTTCTGAGATTTGTTGTGTTTCTGTAGTGTTTCACTCTAACTACACAAACACACAAAATCTCAGAAAGCTGTATGTGGCATATTGTGTGTGTGTGTGTGTGTGTGTGTGTGTGTGTTAGTTGTGTGTGTGTAAAGTGTGAAAGTTGGTTTTTGAGCTTTTTGTGGCTATGTGAAGTGTGAAGTGCAGCTGCTTTTCCATGTGTATGAGTCAGTTGTGTTGTGTTGTGTGTGTGTAAAGTGTGAATGTTGGTTTTTGGTACCTCTTATTATTTTTTATTTATTGTTATTGGCCATGCCCACCAAGCCATCTGACCACCAAGCCACGCCCACCAATTAAGCCACACCCACAGAACCGGTAGGGAAAATTTTTAGATTTCACCCCTGATCTGGTCCCTTAATATGTGTATAACTTTCCAAAATCAATGTTCTAGTCCCACTTTTGCAGCTTATTCCAAATATTTTTTTAAGATCTTAAACTTGCATCTTTTTTATTAAGGATAAATAGAAATGACAATGATAAATCTGCATACAGACAGAAGGTTGAACAACTAGCCTTATTGTGTGACCAGAACAATCTGGAACTTAATACACTCAAAACCATAGAAATAGTGGTGGACTTTAGGAGAAACCCTCCCATACTACCACTGCTTACAACACTAGACAACACACTATCAACAGTAGAGACCTTCACATTTCTAGGTTCTACCAACTCTCATGACCTAAAATGGACACCCAACATCAAAAATGTCATCAAAAAAGCACAACAAAGAATTATCTTTCTGTGCCAACTCAGAAGGTTCAAACTACTTAAGAGCTGCTGATACAGTTCTATAGAGGAATTATTAAGTCTGTCATCTGCATCTCTATAACTGTCTGGTTTGGTTCTGCAACCCAACAAGACAGAGACAGACTTCAGAGGATAATTAGAACCGCAGAAAAAACAATTGCTACCAACCTGCCTTCCATTGAGGTCCTGAATATTGCACGAGTCAAAAAGAGGGTTGTGAAAATATTTACAGACCCTTCACATCCTGGACATAAACTGTTTCAACTCCTACCCTCAAAACGATGCTATAGAGCACTGCACACCAGAACAACTAGACACAAGAACAGTTTTTTCCTGAATGTCATCACTCTGCTCAACAAATAATTCCCTCAACACTGTCAAACTAGTTACTAAGTCTGCATTACTATTAATCTTCTCATCATTCTTATCACCCATCTCCTCCCATTTACGACTGTACGACTGTAACCTTGTTGCTTGTATCCTTATGATTTTTATTGACTGTTTCCCTATGACTATCACTAAGTGTTGTATCTTTTTATTCTTGATGAATGTATTTTATTCTCCTTATGTACACTGAGAGTATATGCACCAAGACAAATTCCTTGTGTGTCCAATCATACTTGGCCAATAAAGAATTCTATTCTATTCTATTCTATTCTATTCTATTCTATTCTATTCTATTCTATTCTATTCTATTCTATTCTATTCTATTCTAAACATATCTGATATAATGAAATTTACCCTTTTAAAATTCTTACATCCAAACATCCAAAAAGTCATCAACAAGCAATTTCCTAAGGTGATTAAGAGAGAAAATATGCAAGACCATTACTCATTTGAAGGCATCAAATTGTGGCTTAGGTGAGATGACTTCCAGAGTTCTAAAACCCATTGGAGTCCACTTTCTTAAGATGCCCTCAGTAAAAGTCTCTGTAGGGACCACTTGTAGATCAGGGATGTCAAACTGGCAGCCTGTAGGCCAGATGCTTCACATGCAGGCCATGTCCACCCCAGGTCCGCGAAGGGGAAAAACATCACAAAACACCACATGATGGCAATGTGACATGGCAAGTTTGACACCCATGTTGTAGATGATCCTGGCCGTCTCCTTGCTCCAGAGTAAAATCCTAAGGAGCCGATCGATTCAGCAGCTAACTTTTTCTACTGTGGCTATTGACTCCTCTCTCCACAGAATTGTCTACATACTACCATTATTTCCATGGAAATCAAATTAAAACTTCCCAAACAAATGTTTATCTATCCTTCTTGGACACATCTAAATAAAGAGAGGACATCTATTTTTGTGTGCCAGCTAAAAATCTCTAATTGCTGATCTATTTAAAATATTGGTAGTCTATCTCAGCTTTGAAGGACTGGGTGTCATTCACAGCAAAGCAGAACAGAATAAAAAGACAGGTTTAAAAGCAAAGTAGGATTAAACACATTTATAATGGCATCTACAATCAATTTAGGCAACAGACACACTAGGAAAACATACTCTTTACAGCCTTGTGAAAAGCAAAATGGATAAAGACAAATGTAGCTGTGGGGGAAAGTAATCTCCATAAATTTTGACATTTTTTAAAAAAAATGTAAGTTTATTTCTTTCAGAACAGCAAAATAAACTTGCTCTCCTAACAAAAATGCTTGGTTATTTTAGAATTTGTTTATACAAACACTGCTTAATTTTTGCTCTGTTTTTTTAACACCTTGATCAATATATTTTAATTTAATTGTTATTATAAGTCATTTTATCAGCCCTTGAGCTGATGAATTGGTTGAGCATTTTTATATATTTTATATATCTGCATAAAATCTGCTCTCTGAGTTTGTTTGCTTGCTTGCAAGAATTCCACAAATATATGCAAGAGAAAGAAATTCAGAGAAAAACCAGAAAGTCCAGTTGCCTCTTGAAAAAGCATCTTTGGGACTATGATGACCTGGATGACTGAGAATCTTCATAGACATAAATGTAGACATCTTTCCAGTTTGCTTCTCCCCCATTCCTCCTCATATTTACTAATAATCTGAATTGTACAGGGCTATACATTTAAAAGTACAGATAGTCCTTGGGTTATGACCATTTGTTCGGTGACCATTCAAAGTTATGAGAGCACTGTGTGCCTTGAGTTCAAAACTCAAGAAAGAAAAACCACAACTCCACATTTGTAGAGAAAGGTACTTTTACTGAGCATGAACTGATATCAACAAAAAGAAAGCAAGATCTGAGGCAATAGGCGTGCAAATTACATATTGAAAGTGTTCCCAAATCCCTCCCCTCCCTGACTGAATGTCCAATCTCCAGCTCCCCAAAGTGTTATGTGAGGTACATCTTCAAATGGTCCCATCCATCTGGTATGCCAGAATGGTTGACCTTGACTGGCTATCAAAACAAAATAAATGTTTTCCCTGGGTTGCAAAGCAAACAGAAGCCTGTAAGCATATGCTATACGGAAGTCTCTTATTAGTTCAGGATGATTTACTTCTTGGTCAGTACACTTGGGACTTTTAATCTTGTTCATTTTTCTAGTAATCATCCATTTATATCCAAGGAGGAGTAGCAATGAAAATGCAAGCCACACAGGGTGAGGGTAAATATATCCAGGCTGGAACAAACCCATGGAAACTTTCCATGTCATGGTGAAATTTGATTTTGAAGAGTCTTCACTTCTTCCTGGTGGACCTACAGACAGAAGCAGTGGAGGTGATTTCACCTTCTTTCCAGTGGTGAAATCCAATTTCTTTTATTACTGGTTCTGTGGGCATGGCTTGGTGGGTGTGGTGTGGCTTGGTGGGCATGGCAGGGGAAGGATACTGCAAAATCTCCATTCCCTCCCCACTCCTGGGGGAAGGATATTGCAAAATCTCCATTCCCACCCCACTCCTGGGGGAAGGATATTGTAAAATCTCCATTCCCACCCCACTCTGGGGCCAGCCAGAGGTGGTATTTGCCAGTTCTCTGAACTGCTCAAAATTTCCGCTACCGGTTCTCTAGAACTTGTCAGAATCTGCTGGATTTCACCCCTGCTTCATTATTTTCAGCCAGGTAGCTTCACTTTCTATCTATCTTCTTGCCCCCTACATTCTCAACAAATGTGAGACTATATCCAATTCACAGACAAGCATTGGGGGGTGGAATCTCAGCTTCCTTTTGAGTAAATAAGCTGTGGGTATAATTCTTTAAAAAAAAAAACATTTTATTAGATTATAACAGGGGTCTGCAAACTTGGCTCTTTTAAGACTTGTTCCCAGAGTTCCTCAGCCAGCTTTGCTGGCTGAGGAACTCTGAGAGTTGAAGTCCACAAGTCTTAAAAGAGCCAAGTTTGCAGACCCCTGGGTTATAAAATATACCAATTACAAAAGTAAATAGGAAGACAATGGGGGGTGGAGAAGGGGAAAGAGAAGTGAAGAAGGGTTGGGGGGAAAATGTTGACTTCCAATTCCCTCTGTTGCAGTAAAATAAAGCATTAACATCAAACCCCAACTTTTTGCTTCTTCATAGTAATATAAACTAGCCATTTCTATAAACACCTATAACTCTTAAAGGAAACTAGACCACAAGCAAGAATCCAAGGTTTTGGGAGTTTATCTTGAGAAAACATGTGTCTAAATTGCAGCACTTTGGCAGTGAGAAAAATGGGCACCCTAGAAGTAACAATGGTGATAAATGTTCTGACTTGTACTCAATCCATGAATTTTGCAGCTGTGGCTACCTATCCATGGCTGATGGATAAATACTTTTGTATTTTGTATCTTATGACCTTTTTTTTTTTTTTAAAGGAGTTATACTCACAGCATATTTACTCAAAAGAAAGTTGAGATTTTTTATAAAACTGAAAAGACAAAAAAGAAACCCCTGACTAATAGAAATAAGACACTGTTTAAGTTCATAGAAGCAGCCTGTAAATGCTGGATGTCTCAGGGGTCTCAACCTGTCCTTTAAGACTTGTGGACTTCAACTCCCAGAGTTCCTCAGCCAGCTTTGCTGGCTGTGGAACTCTGAGAGTTGAAGTCCACAAGTCTTAAAAGAGCCAAGTTTGCAGACCCCTGGGTTATAAAATATACCAATTACAAAAGTAAATAGGAAGACAGTGGGGGGTGGAGAAGGGGAAAGAGAAGTGAAGAAGGGTTGGGGAAAAAACTCCCTCTGTTGCAGTAAAATAAAGCATTAACATCAAACCCCAACTTTTTGCTTCTTCATAGTAATATAAACTAGCCATTTCTATAAACACCTATAACTCTTAAAGGAAACTAGACCACAAGCAAGAATCCAAGGTTTTGGGAGTTTATCTTGAGAAAACATGTGTCTAAATTGCAGCACTTTGGCAGTGAGAAAAATGGGCACCCTAGAAGTAACAATGGTGATAAATGTTCTGACTTGTACTCAATCCGTGAATTTTGCAGCTGTGGCTACCTATCCATGGCTGATGGACAAATACTTTTGTATTTTGTATCTTATGACCTTTTTTTTTAAAAAGGAGTTATACTCACAGCATATTTACTCAAAAAAAAGTTGAGATTTTTTATAAAACTGAAAAGACAAAAAAGAAACCCCTGACTAATAGAAATAAGACACTGTTTAAGTTCATAGAAGCACTGTTTAAGTTCATAGAAGTAAATGCTGGATGTCTCTTAAAACAGGGGTCTCCAACCTTGGTCCCTTTAAGACTTGTGGACTTCAACTCCCAGAGTCCCTCAGCCAGCAAAGCTGGCTGAGGAACTCTGGGAATTGAAGTCCACAAGTCTTAAAGGAACCAAGGTTGGAGACCCCTGTCTTAGAAAAGGAATGCTGCATTTTGGGAGAAGGAGGAGGAGGAGGAGGAGGGAGGGGGGAGCGGGGAGGAGGACCATACAGGATATAAGTTAGAAGAATAACATGCAGGATACATATTTTATTAAAAATGATTGCATTTGTCCCTTTCAGTTTCATTCAGATTTTTCAAAAGGAATCCATCTTGTTCACACCTTTTTGCATCTCGCACTGCGCTAAATGTTCTTTCTTCTTTTTGCTTTCGACTTTCCTGTTAAACAAATAAATGTTGCATTGGGTAGAACCTTCTTTTGAAAACAATAGAATTGTAGTACATCCTTATGGGTGAAATGTAAACATGTGGGGTTTCCTTTGCTTCCAAGATTGTGGAGTCCTGTGTCCTAGTGCCCTGTCTTTTATTGTATAAAACACTCATCTCCCTCTTTACTTAGTCTCTTTGCCAGCAGAGACTTTGTGAGGGACTGTTCAGATTAGTTTAACTAATTCAAACCGCTCTTTATGTAGAAAGAGTAGATTCAGCTTTGGTGTCTGCTTGCTCATTTTTAATACATACTTTTTGAATTGTAATGGCTAAAAATGGGATGTGAGACGTACAGGTAAACTTTCTCCCTTCTGTCTTTCAAAAGCAGCAAAGTCTAAAAGCATAATGCTTTCCTTTCCTTTCCTTTCCTTTCCTTTCCTTTCCTTTCCTTTCCTTTCCTTTCCTTTCCTTTCCTTTCCTTTCCTTTCCTTCCTTTCCTTTCCTTTCCTTTCCTTTCCTTTCCTCTGCTCTCCTCTCTTCTCCCTTCCCTCTTCCTTTTTCCCCCTGTGCATTAATTTTTGTCCAATCTTCCAACATTGAGACTTGGTGCAAAGACATGTGGCAGAATCCTAATTTCAGGAGTGTCTGGATGTCATGAATTATCATGATCTACGTCAATCTAGCTTCCAACTAGGTTATGAGACAGAGATTGCTTTGTCTCTTTTGGCGGATAATCTACATTAGGAACAGGGTAGATGTCTATGTTACTGTTCTCTCCACCGAATCTATCAGCAACTGTCATTGCTATTGATGACTACGTAAATGGAAATGACAGGAAGGACTCTTTTATACCGTCTCCAGTACCTTTGTGGAGAGTCAATTTCATAGGAAAATGTTTGTTTTCACTGAGCCCTGGTGGTGCAGTGGTTAGGATGCAGTATTGCAGGCTGACTCTGCCCATGGCCAGGAGTTTGATTCTTACCAGCTCAAGATTGACTCAGCCTTCCATCCTTCTAGGGTCAGTAAAATGAGGACCCAGATTGTTGGGGGCAATATGCTAACTCTTTAAACCATCCAGAAAATGCTGTAAAGCACTCTGGGGCAGTATATAAGTCTAAGTGCTATTGCTATTTGTTGATTCCTATTTTATCCCACAGACATTCAGCCTTATGACTTGTGTTACACTGTTTATAATCTCACATTACCACTGAAATATGTGATATAAAGATAAACGTCATACCCAATTTTTATTTTTATTTTCATCTAAACTTAAGCAAATTGATCAAATTCTAAATCAATGATTAATTTACTAAATCCAATAAAAATAAACTAATTCTAATACAGGCGCAATAGAGATGCCACTGGTTAGTCAAAAGCAGATTGATCAGAGGATGTAAACCTCATTTGATGGTTTCTATCAGGAATCCTATCCTATATTATTTTTGTAGCATAACCAGGTACAACCTTAGATCTCCATGTTTCAGTGGTGGTCAAGAGTTGTTTGGCAACTTAATGTACTGTGCTAGACTGATGATGATTCCTGTGGTTATTGTGAAACAAACCTTATTTTCGACTCAGTGAGATGAATTAAACCTGCTTCATGTGGAGCCGCCTTTGAAATGTGTTTGTAAACATCAGGCATTATTGAAAGCTAAAACCAATCTATTGACTGGCCTTTGGTGTGGAGAACATGAGACGTGTTTAATGGCTTAATGGGCTAACAGTTTTAATAGCTCCATATGCATACATTTTGCTTTCAGGTACAATTCAAAGACTTCTTGCAGGCCACCATAGAATGAAGAAATGACAATTTTCTGAACCAAATTACTCATATCTTCTAGGCAAGGAAAAAAAGAGTAAGCTGCTTAGATAACACTCTTGCTTATAGGTATAAACAGTGGTGGGATTCAAATAATTTAACAACCAGTTCACTCAGAGTCAGGCTGGCTGTTGTGGGAGGCAAGGCCCATCCCCGTCCTCCAGCTCTGCCGTACATGTGGGATGAGACTCCCGCGAAGTCCAACCTGGCCCTGGGTGAACCAGTTGTTAAATTGCACCCCTCCCCCACTATCAAATTGAATCCCGGATGCTGCGCTGCAATGGAGAAACGGGCACGGAGAGGCTGACAGGAAAGGAGGAGGAGCAGGGAGAAGAAAGAGGGAAAGTAGCTTTCTCCTTCCCTCACACCTGCCACTCCGTTGCCCATTTCTCCATTGCAGCACAGCACTCAGGATCCAATTTAAAAACTGCGGGGTGATGGTGGTTGTAATTTAACAACCGGTTCACCTGAACCGGTGTGAACCGGCTGAATACCACCAGTGCATAGGATGTTAAAAGCCCTGAGTAGATATACTTTTTGCCAAGAAGGATTCTATCAACTTTCCCATCAAAATGTGCCATTCTGTCATGTCACTTCTTTGGATCTAGTGTTAGGTAGCAGTACTCCTGGACTTACAACATTTCATTTAGTGACTGTTCATAGTTACAACAGCACTGAAAAGAGTGACTTATGACTATTTTCACACTTATGGCTATTACAGCATCCCCATGGTCATTTGATCAAAATTCAGATGCTAGTCTCTATGATGGTTGGAGTCCTGGGGCCATGTGGTGAGGTCACCTTTTGCACCTTTTGGAACTGGTTATGTCTAGTTTAATAAAAAGAAGGACTAGAGGAGACATGATAGCAGTGTTCCAATATCTCAGGGGCTGCCACAAAGAAGAGGGAGTCGGGCTGTTCTCCAAAGCACCTGAGGGTAGAACAAGAAGCAGTGGGTGGAAACTGATCAAAGAAAGAAGCAACTTAGAACTAAGGAGAAATTTCCTGACAGTTAGAACAATTAATCAGTGGAACAACTTGCCTGCAGAAGCTGTGAATGCTCCAACACTGGAAACTTTTAAGAAAATGTTGGATAACCATCTGACTGAGATGGTGTAGGGTTTCCTGCCAGGGCAGGGGGTTGGACTAGAAGGCCTCCAAGGTCCCTTCCAACTCTGTTGTTGTTATTATAACCTTCTGACAAGCAAAGTCATTGGAGAAGCCACTCATTTAACAACCGTGAGACTAACTTAAAAAACTGCAGTGATTCACTTAACAACTCTGGCAAGATAGATCGTAAAATGGGCAAAGCTCACTTAACAAATATCTCGCTTCACAACAGAAATTTCCGGCTCTGTTGTGGTCGTAAGTTGAGGATTACTTGTATAAGCAATAAACTTTTGCCTTCCATTGTATGGTATGGGTCTTCTGTTATTTAAGTTTTGTCCCGCAGAGTTCTTTTTTCCAGTCAGAATATTCTTAGTTCCTTCAACAGTTCTTCCTAGGTTATATTTCCCATACCTGGATAAATTATAATGGAAGGGCTGTGTCCTTTATTCAAATGAGTCTAAGTAATCCATTGCCTGAATAAGTACAGTAAAGAGAAACTTTGCATTATGAAAAATATATGATCTCAAGTAAAACAGAAGCACCCATTCAAAAAAGAAAAGGCTGTTTCAATGAAGTCCAGTGTGTCATCTTGATAACGTTTAAGATCAATACAGATGTATAAATGTCAACTTGGTAATTTACTACTAAATTCACCACTCCTATGTAAATGGGTATATGATTGCAGACTGAATGTTATTTGGGGAAAAAAAAGAACGAAAGAAAATGCTAACTAAAAAGAGTGACTAAATCTCTCAAGAACTAACAATGTATATGCTCTCAGCTGCAGTTCTTAATATCCAGCCAGGATTATTATAATACTTAATTAATTGAAGGAAAACTCTTCACACACAGCGAAATCACACATCTTTTTTGGAATGATTTTATATTCTGCACAGGAAGCCCTCCAATCTTAAGCACTTTTCCTTCTGTGAATTAGAGCATAATACCATTTTCTCTTTTGTGCTCTGGGTATTTTCTGCATCTGAAGTATATATATTTTAAGGTGCAATTTGAGGTCTTTGTCAACCTGTGCTTTGTATGCATATACTCTTCAGAATTTCTAGCATGGGAAATCAAATCTCCAAAAATATCTATAAGGAGAATATATTAAAAAGGCAAATATGAACTCTTAGGATTCTGAAACATGTGCCTGAATAAAGTTTGGTTGCAGAATTAACACAGATCTGAATGCAGCTATGATTGGGATGTGACTATAAGAAGGCAACCTGGAAATGTTTTAGATAAGCAGTTGTGAAGAACATACCTGAGAATGTTCTACCTTTGCATCATATGCACTGGGTGCCACAAAGGTAGCACAGTGGTTAGAATGCAGTACTGCAGGCTACTTCTGCTGACTGCCAGATCCCTGCAATTTGGCAGTTCGAATCTCACCAGGCTCAAGGTTAACTTTAGCCTCCCATCCTTTCTGAGATCGGTAAAATGAGGACCCAGATTGTTGAGGGCAATATGCTCACCTTGCAAACTGCTTAGAGACTGCTGTAAAGCACTGTGAAGCCTAAGTGCTAGTGCTAAGTGCTATATTTGGAGAGGTTTGCATACATCCTTAGCTATTCTTATCATCAATATTCATATGGATATGAACACATTTAAAATTGTTTGGATAGTAAATATAGAATGAACATTGTTGCCAAATTTCAATATATCATTAGAGTTAGATCTCTTTACTCTTTACTCATTAGCCCCCAAAATCTCTTCTGCTTCTATCCTGGCAGATATTTTGCACAGTCCATGATATGAATAACCCAATTAGCACATTGTCACTTTAAAGCACCTACCTCCTTCAGGCTGTGGCTCTTCTCATTCTATCTCCCTGTTTCTAGTGCATTGTTAATCATACTATCCAGAGGCAAGTCATATATTTATTTATTCTCTCTCTCTACCCCCTCTCCCTCCACACACACATATAGACGTATTTTCTAAACCGCACTTAAATTGCATTTAAATTTATTTCACATGCACTATTACCATGCAAAGCCAGGAGGACATTATTTCAAACTGCTCCCTCTAATGAAAAATATCTCTAAAAAACAATATGGTAGGAGACAGGTCCATGTGTTTTTTTCAGAAATAATTTAGTGGACTAATTTCAGAAATCCATCTCATTTTCAGTCAAACTTGCCTGGTGTAGCCCCTTTTACTACTTCATTGCCCTACATACATAGAATAGGTCTGTTTCTGTAATCTTTGATATTAAGTGCTGGAATTAGCTGGCAGATGGGGAAGGTTTTCACTGTGGCAGAAATAATCTTTTCCTGCCTGTTGCTTGGTTGTTTCTATTACTTACATTTCAATAGTGCAACTCGATCATGACATAAAATGGTACACAGAAAGCTTGAAGATATGGTGTCACTAGATTGTTGCTGTCTCCTGTTGCGACTGAATTAAATATTTTGACTTGAGAGGACTATGTTAAGTTAAAAATGCCAAGCCTAAACTTATCACAGTTGTCAAGAAAACTGATGAATTTTGTGGAGTCCTTCATGCTCTCTGATCTTGCTTACTGACGTTTCGTTACCTGACTAGGAAACATCATCAGTGCTAGTGAGCATGGGGTTTGATCATCTGTTCTCTTCTATTGGCTCCACATATGAGCATCAAATGCTTCAAAAAGCATACAAATGGGTGAAATTGGCATGTAGGCAAACTTACTGGTAGGATTCAAATAATCTAACAACCGGTTCTCTGTCCTAATGACCGGCTGGGTGGGTGTGGCCATGTTGGGTGTGGCCAAGGGGTGTGACAGGCAGCACGTGGCCTCCCGTACCCCCTCTGGGACCAAAATTGGGCTGTGGAGAGGATGTGCCACCCCTCCGTGCCCCGTTTTGGGCCAATAAGGCATCCCTGCAGCTTCCTGGGGGCAAAACGGGCCATGGGGGCACCGCACTCCCCATGCCCCATTTTGGGCCTAGTGGGCCTCCCTGCACTTACCTGGAAGCCAATATGGGGCACATGTGGGTACCCCTGGAAGGGGCGGGGCAGGAAGGGGTGGGGCCAGCCAGCAATTTAACAACCGGTTTGCCTGAACCAGCTGAATCCCACCACTGGGCAAACCTCCATCAAGGAACAAGTATTATTTCTGTATGAATGACTAACAGGGAGCAACCTCCCCACCCCTCGTTTGCATCGAGGAAGTTGCAATGGGTCTGTAAGCAAATAACCAAGCTCAGGGAGCATCAAGGATTCCACCATTCAGGCCTGAGCTACCAAAAGGTGTGGCTAATTGTGGTGTTTTAAAATGCAGACCCTCTCCTTTAGCAGGACAAAAATGTTAAGTTTAAGGGGGAAAAAATAATCAGGAAGAAAAAGAAATGGAAGAGTAAATTGAGCATAAATATCACTGATGGAAAGCTGCACTGCCAGCTGTCAGAAAACATCATCGGTGCAGGGTATTCTCCATAAACAGAAAAATGGCATATATTTTCTTGGCTCTTAAAATCATCAGCAAATTAAAGGCAAGTGACATTTCTCCACTCAGTTTCACTGAAAAGAGTAATCTGTGAAAAGAGAGGCTGACATCTCTTTCCCCTAACCCCTCCTTTCTTTTGCTTTTTTTTTTTTTTTTGGTATTTTGTCTGTTGAGGAATGATTTCTTTTTAGTAAGAAATATAAGAAATTAAAAAGAAAAAGATTAAAATCCGTTGCCCTGGTTTCTGGGCAATTATCATCTTCCCTTTACACCTGTGATTTGGAGATTCATCTGTGTTCCGATATACAGATAAAGCCACATAGTTATTAAAGCCTCTTCCTATCGCTAACAGGTTGGAATGATAAACAGATGACTTTGCTATTCATGAGGGATGCCCGCCGCCCCTTCCTCAAAATAATTCTCATTTACAGAGGTAACAAAATCAGTCCCCCTATTAACCACCAACGAATATTGCCTGAAGGAGTCTGATTTTATTTATGCCTTGTGCAGCCTTTCCATCGTTCCTGCTCACTTCGCCCTCACAAATGAATGGGAACGTGGCAAGCACTTGATTTCAGGGAGCGACCTATCCAACTGCTTAATCCTCTGTAAATATAGTGGTTGCAAGAATGACTACAGACAACTCTAAAATAAGGTGGGCGGGAGGGGGTGCGGCAGTTATTCCTAAAAGAGGAAGCTAAGGCCAGTGGTATTTTGGCAAAGGAAGATTGCCGTCGGGCTGAAAGGAATCATTTCCAAAGGATCGAGTAAAGTGATCTGATGAGACCTGATGAGACCCTCTGTCTCAAGCAGCTCCAGACTTTCCTCTTGGAAATCTTTCAACTGGCATCTCACCCAGTATTGGACCATTTGACTGTTTAACCTACAGGTATTTTTCTGTAGCTTTAATTTATTTATTCAGATTCAGAGCACCATGTCAATGCATGGTGCTCCTTTGTTTCCCCACGTGTATATTAATAGGAGTAGGATTTTGGTTTTTAGAAATCTCCCTTCTCCTTTGCAATTAATAGAGCAGATCATAAGGGAGGCAGGGTTGGTTATGTAGGTCAGAATGCCCATATCCTTAGGAAACCACTGCACCTGCTATTAATCTCTCTCATACACACACACACACACACACACACACACACACACACACACACACACACAGAGTCATGCAGTCCCTCTCCTGACCGTGCATAGAATTAAAATATATTGTTCCAAGACGATAAAATGATGCATAGACAGAGATAATACAGCAGCAAGTCACACCGTTTGGCGATGGCTATAACAAGCTTCAGTTTTGCAGTAGGTGTGCTTCTATGGCACCTGGAATGCATGTTGGTCTATATTGGTCTGCTGCTGATAAAGACATCCTTGTAATAAAAACTGGCTCTATGCTGGCTCCTCATTTGAGCCAGAGCCCAGTTTAAACTCTTGGCACTAGCATTTGGAACAACTCCCCAATCTCAGTGTGCCCCCCACCCACCCACCCAAAAGCAATTCTGTTGGTTGGGATGCTTCCCTGAGCATTTTTCAGAATCTTGCTCCAGAGTCATTGGTCTCTAGATGCCAAACTTTCAGAGACCTGGCCTTGAAGCTCCAGAGTCAGCTCTCTTCCTCCTTTCATCTCCACAGAATCTCTATATGGACCTCTATCTATCCCTTCCTCCGTTTTTTCAATCCTATGCCAAGGAATTATTTTAATTATCAGTGTTGATCCGAACCACTTCTTGGTAAAGGCACATAATAAATGGTTGCTTTTTGTCATTATTTCAAGCTCTTTCTTTGGCATATGACAGGGAAAGAAATGATGGTGTATTGGCCTCTTCCCAGTGGAATACACTTAACTCGAGAGTTCCACAAAGTTCTCTGCTATAGGATAATTTGTAAAAAAACCACATATATTCTACTAAGATTTAGATCAGAAATGGAAGTTATTTTTCATTTAGGCAACATAACTTTTTTTCTCATTTTTTTCCTTCCTTACTGTGTGTCTATAGACAATTGTGTTCTATAGACAATTTTATTGCATTCTGTGCTGGTGTGTTTTTTAGGATTTATTTTGTTTTCTGCCATGTACTGTATGTTTTATTATATACAACATGTTCCTGTGAACCAGTCAGAGTCCAGATGATTGCAGCAAGTAGAAAATGAATGAATGAATGAATGAATGAATGAATGAATGAATGAATGAGTCAGTCAGTCAGTCAGTCAGTCAGTCAGTCAATGAACTTTCATTCTGAATCTCTTGCTTGGTGCCACTACCTCATAAGAAAGCAACTTGGGAGCGATGTTTCTTTACTCTCAATTGTCTCCAGATGGAAATCAAAATCATAAGGTTTAAAATGGGTAATTGCTAACCAATTAGCCTTCTAAAATAGAAGGGTTATGATAATGTGTCCAGTATTTCCCAGACAAATCCAACGTTGATATTTTGAATGCCAGGAATTTAGAAAGAAATAAAATGTCTTGTACTGCTTTCTTGTTTTGCTTTGTTTTTTTGCTTCTCTTCCTCCTTCTTCTCCAACTTCATGATCTTTCCATATCTCCACACCATCCTGCTGCTCTTTTCTTGCTCTTCTCCCATCCATTTCCTGTTCCCAATCTCTTCAGCCATTCTTTGCTTCCTCCACATCTCCGCATGTTTATCTCAGCACTTTGTTGTGCCCTCTCATTGTTCTTCACCCTAATAATATTCCTGTTGGTTACCCATTTGAGGTAACTCTTCTCATTGTCAGTGCCATTCCACAGTGAGTATCCTGCTCTTTTCATTCCCTTTCTGCTTCCCACATCATGAGGATCCAGCTATCTTCCATTATGTTCTTGTTCTTACTACAGGAATGGGCAATAAAAGAGATGACATGCATTGTGACAACAGCAGGAAATAATATTTATTAATTACATTTTAAATTGCATTTATACCTCATTACAACCCTGCAGGCCTCTCAGTGGTTTCACAAAAGCACACAAGGTGAGCACTGAAGAAAGCTACTAAAGTACTAATACTACTGGGAGTATTAGAGTACTGCTGATACAGTTCTACAGAGGAATTACTGAGTCTGTCATTTATACTTCAATAACTGTCTCATTTGGTACAGTAACAAAAACACGACAGGTACAGATTCCAATGGATAGTTAGGACTGCAGAAGAAACAAGTGCAACCAGCCTGCTTTCCATTGAGGACACAAGAGTAGAAAGAGGGCTAAGAAAATATCTACCAACCCCTCACATCCTGGACTTACATTGTTTCATCCTCCCTCCTGCAAGATGCCACTTTTTGCATCACAAAACAAGTAGACATAAATACAGTTTTTCCCCATGCCATCACTCTGCTGAACACCTGATTCCCACAGCCCTGTCTAATGCTTAAGGGTATCTACCCATGTAGTAGGGCTGTATTGCTATTATCTTTCTCATCTTTTATACTACCTTCTTCTATTGGTATCTTATGATTATATCACTTTGTTGTTTGTATGTGCACAGAGAGCTTATGCACCAAGACAAATTCCTTGTGTGTCCAAGCACACTTGGCCAATAAAGAATATTATTCTATTCTATTCTATTCTATTCTATTCTATTCTATTCTATTCTATTCTATTCTATTCTATTCTATTCTATTCTATTCTATTCTATTCCATTCCATTCTTTGTAAATATGGCTACATTTCTATATCAATGTATTCTCCAGCTTAGAGCTAACTTCCTTCAACTCAAAACAAATTTTCTCCTTAAATCATAATGCTATATGTATGCAAATAAAGAGGTCTTTAGCAATTTATTTTGCTTACTTTAAATATAGCAGGCACTTGAACTCGTCAAATGCTGTGTCACACTTGCTGATATCTGAAATGGTGCCTTTTTTCTTATTAATTTCTTGCCTATAATTGACAGAACTATCACTGCCCAGTGACATTGATCTGAAGTGAATGTAAAAGTTTGTTTTGAGAATTCCTTCCTTCTTCCTTTCCCTTTGGCACGCGACAAGGTTGTATTATTCTCTCCTTCTTTTTTTCACTTCTCTTAGAGCAGTCAAAATGTTTGAAGACCAAGAAGAAAGATAAGTGACTTTTAAAGTACTACCTTTGCTAAAAGCTAAAAGCTGTGTTTGGCTTGAAGGAAATGTGTCATATATCGGCTGTGTGGCACTGCCCTGTCTGATTTGTCTTGTTTCATTACTTCGCCTCTCGTGCGTCACATTACAGAAGGTCAAGCCACTTTGGCTAACAATAGGTCACATGTAAGAGAATGGCAGTTGACATCTTCATGTTTTTTTCAGGCTCTGCACTTTGCCCTTCAGCCTGGAAATGAAGAGCAAATGCCACCAAACAGTCTAATGGTGGCTACCCATAGAAGAGAAAAATAAATTGCAAAACTCTCTAAGGACAGTAGTCTGGAGGACTGATGGAAGTTAATTTACAGAGCTTTGATACATTCCTTCCCAGGCCTGAACTCTTATTACAGCTAAATGGCCAGCTGTGAACTCCAGAAAATCCACAAGATTTTCTTCCAATATCCTACAACATGGGAATGAGATTTGATAGGGCAAAAGTCTTGGGATAATGGAGACAGATTGGATTCATTGTTCATAGGATTAATTGAACCAGAATTTGGTGTGGTTATCCCAGTGCAAAAGAAGCAATCAATTCAACTTTTCCCCCTTTCTCTTTCTCTCTCTTTATTCTACTTCTCTCTTGTTTAACTTGTCCCGGGGGCCTAGTGAACAGGACATTTTAAAAATGAGCAGAGGAAGAAGCCAATAAAAGGATTCTCATGGCAGAAAGAAATCACTCTTAAAGGTCTCGTGAAGAGGGTGTCGTGTCCCACTCCTCCGCTGACGGCCGGGTCAGGGAAATCCGAATCAGGCGTGCCTCTGCAGCTCTGCCCAAAGTCCTAGCAAAGTCCTCAGAGCAGGCAGGAGACCAGTAAGTGACTTCAGCAAGATAAGTTCGACTTTGCCTGACTCAGAGACTGCCAGAAAGCAGATCCTTTATATAGGCCATGGGGTGTGGCTCCATGACTCAGCACTCATTAAGGCCTGCCCCTCCCTTCCTTCTGTTGCCTCCGCCTATCCAATCTTCTGATGCGAGGGTCACTCCAATCAGCTGTTGGAAGTAAACTTTCCTCAGGCTCACATGCTGTGGAGGAGGGGGAGGGGTCTAGCTGCTCCATTTGCCTGGGCATGGAGCCAGGGCTGGGGCCGGGGGATGCTCCCTCCTCTGCAGCCTGCTTGGGCATGGAGCCAGGGCTGGGACCGGGAGGTGCCCCCTCCTCTGCAGCTTGTCTGGGCATGGAGCCAGAACTGGGGCCGGGAGGCATACATTCCTCCGTGTTCGGGAGCAGATAAGCAGACCCCGGCTGCGGTGAGAGCGGACAAGACACAACAGAGGGCATGTTGTGAATAAATGTCAAAAGGATTAGTATTTTTGCATTACTTACATGTAGATAAATACACGTAATTTGACTTCTGCTAACTTCATGGCCTCTTTGTAATTTTTAGGCAATGATGAGGAAATGGCATGCCTTTGCCTTCCACACATTTCATTTCATTTTATTAACTTTCCAGTCTAACCTACAGTCCTGGGTGTCAAAGAGAAAGGAAAGGTAGGAAAAGAAGAATCAAAGAATTCTCAAAACAAACTTCAGCATTTACAGCAGATCCACTCATTCTCTGATTTATTAACAAATAGGTGTCATTTCATATCTAAGCCAGCGTGGCATCACATTTAGGAACCCTGATGGTGCCATGGTTAGAATGCAATATTGAAGGCAAACTCTGCCCACAGGGTTCGATCCCGATGGAGCTAAAGGTTGATTCATCCTTCCATCTTTCCAAGATTGGTAAAAATGAGGACCCAGACTTTTTGGGGGGCAATATGGCAATACTGTGCAAATCGCTTAGAGAGGGCTGTAAAAACAGTGTGGAGTGGTATACAAGTCTAGCAATAGTAATAGCACTTAGACAAATATACCGCTTCATAGTGCTTTTACAGCCCTCTCTAAGCAGTTTACAGAGTCAGCATAATTTGGGTCCTCATTTTATCCACCTCAGAAGGATGGAAAGCTAAGTCAACCTTGAGCCAGTGAGATTTGAACTGCCGAACTACAGCTAGCAGTCAGCTGAAGTAATCTGCAGTTGAACAATTCTTACCCTCATCGCTCTTTTTAATTTCAACCCAGGAGTAGTAGTAGTAGTAGTAGTAGTAGTAGTAGTAATAATAATAATAATAATAATAATAATAATAATAATAATAATAATAATAATAATAATAATAATAATAATAATAATAATAATAATAATAATATTTTTATTTATAGACCGCCCTTCTCCCAAAGGACTCAGGGTTCTTGTCCTCTTCCCTGTTTCAACAGAGAATAGGGCCAGCCTTTTAGATATTTCTAATTTGCCATCTTATCAAATTAAGCATGCAAAACAAATTGGATTTCCAGTGGTTTGTCAACTGGTTAGTTCTCTCCTGAACCCACTCCAGGTGCTCTATAACCCTTTCAAAGTGTAGAATAACAGCTATTATCTGTCTTGACCTGGCCCTTTTATCTGTTGCATAAACTGCTTGCTGATATTCAGCTGGAGTTCTATTAGGATTTCCAGACCTTCTCACTGGTATTGCCTCCAAATGCATCTGCACTCTAACCCTGCACTCTAACCCTGTGCCACCTCGGTTCTAAGTGCTATTGCTAGTGCCATTTGATGTGTTCAATTACCTGCCATGTTTAAAATAGGCAAAATAAATGCTTAAAGGCTACTATATTGATATGCAAGTAGCATTGTAGTTTAGGCACAGAATTTGTTTAGAGTTTTTTGAAGTTGGCTCTAAGCTGGAGAATGAATCAGTATAGAAATATAGCCATGTTGACAAGCTTACTAGCTTTCCAGCCTGTATTCCCAAATCTTACCAGCTTCTGGAATGATGTCATCCAAAATTAGCTAGCTGCTACTTTGTGGCTGGATATATTTCTGCATAGAATGCTGATAAGGCAGGCAGTGTGCCAGCTAAATAATGCTGCACTACTTGGATACCAATATATGCTTCTGATTTAATCACACAACTTTCCTCTGGATATTTGCAGACAGAAAACCAATGCATAAGGGGTTTTTCCCCTTAAATTGCTATTTAGGAAAGATGTAGTCTCACTGTTATGATAACAACCCTTCGTGGAGTAACAGTGCAACCG